>NW_026974565.1:75299-99132 GCF_015220805.1 Pogoniulus pusillus
CCTCTAACCCCCTAACCCTAACCCCCTAACCCTAACCCCAAACCCCTAACCCTAACCCCTAATACTAACCCTAACCCAAACCCTAACCCCTAACCCCTAACCCTAAACCTTACCCGAACCCGAACCCCTAACCCTAACCTCTAACCCCTCACCCTCACCCTCACCCCGACCCTAACCCTAACCCCGACCCTAACCCTAACGGACCCGGACCCTAACCCTAACCCCTAACCCTAACCCCCACCCCTAACCCTAACCCCTAAACCTAACCCCTAACCCCTAATGGGTGACTAACCCTAACCTTAACCCCATAACCCTATAACCCTAACCCCATAACCCCCACCCCCTAACCCTAACCCAACCCTAACTCTAACCCCCTAACCCCAACCCCCTAACCCCTTAACCCTAACCCCAAACCCTAACCCACAACCCACTCCTACCCCTATCCCCAACCCTAACCGCTAAACCCTAACCCTTAACCCAACCCTAACCGACTAACCCTAACCCCCTAACCCCAACCCTGACCCCTAACCCCAACCCCTTAACCCTAACCCCCAACCCTAACCCCTTAACCTAACCCTAAACCCTAACCCTTAACCCTAACCCCAACCCCCACCCCCTAACCCCTACCCTGACCCCTAACCCCAACCCCTTAACCCTAACCCTTAACCCTAACCCCAATCCCTAATCCTCATTCTAACCGTCTAACCCTCACCCTTAACCCCAACCCCTCACCCCAACCCTAAACTCCTCACCCTAACCCTTAACCCGAACCCCTTAGCCTAATCCCCTAACCCTCAACCCTAACCCCGACCCCTCACCCCAACCCAAAACTCTTAACCCTACCCTAATGCCTAAACTCTTAACACTCACCCCAACCCCCACCCTAACCCTTAAAACCAACCCCACCCCAACCCTTAACCCCTAACCCCCAACGCTAACCCATCCGCTCACCCTAACCCCTAAACCTAACCCCAAACCTAACCATCCGCTCACCCTAACCCCTACCCTCACCCCTAATGCATGCGCTAACCTAACCCTTAAACCCTAACCCCTACCCTCTAACCCTCTACCAATAACCCAAACCCCTAAACACAACCCTAACGGACTAACCCTACCCCTAAACCTAACAGGTACGCCCTAACCCAATCCCTAAACTCAACCCTAACCCGAACCCTAATGCGCTCACCCTCATCCCCTGACCGTAACCCCACCCGTAACGGATGTGACTAACCCTAACCCCAACCCTAACTCCCTAACCTTAAACCCTAACACCAAGCCTAACTTCTTAACCCTGAACCCAACCCTAACAGGTGACTAACCACAACCTCATAACCCTAACTCCTTAACCCTAACAGCTGCCTAACCCCAACCCCCTAAACCTAATGGTTGACTAACACTAACCCTCACACCTAACCCCCTGCCCATAACTCCCAACTTCAAAACTCCATCCCCAGCCCCTTAACTTTACCCTCACTCCCTAACCCCTCAACCCTAGTGCCTAACTCCAACCCTCACCCCTAACCTCAACCCCTAACTCCCAACCCTCACCCTCATGCCAACCTCAATTCTAATGGACTAACCCTAAACCAAATCCCTTAACTGTAACCCCTAACCCTTAATACTAACTCCCAACTCCTAACCTCCAAGCCCCTAATCTCACTCCAATCCTAACCCCAACCCCCTAAACCTCTGTGGTGGGATAGGTACTTACCTCTCTTGGAACTTACCTTACTTGGATTTTGCTCCCACTGCTGAGATGTAGATGTATTTATTGCACAGACAAATTTACTAGCACATATACACAACATATTTACAAGTATTACAATTAGAAACAAAGGAGATGGAATACAAAACCCCAAATCCCTCACAGACAAACAGAGCTGCAGAGGAATTCTTATGTGATACAATTGGGAAAAGAGCCTCATACTGTCACCTTTTTGTACGTCGTGCCATTACCAGGATGTTTACAGACGTTAATCAGACAGGATGCACTAGATCAGACGGGTGCTATCCTTACCACAGACAAGCATTCTTTTTAGTGACAGCCACTGCCGAGCAGCCACCCATATTGCCACTTACTTGGCTCTCAGATAATCCTGTTTGCCTTGAGCAGTGGCCGATAACGCAAGAAATGCCGCAATATGCAAAAAAATATGGTAGCTGATCAATTGGCTGGTGGCCACATTCGACCTTCCATTAGCCCGTGGAATACTACCATTTTTGTAATCCCAAAGAAATCCAGAAGATGGCATCTTTTGTGTGACCGCCAAAAAATAAATGACCAAATGCAGACAACGGCAGCCCTACAGCCTGGTCTCTCCTCTCCTGCTAAGTTACCACACAATTGACATATTGTGATAATTGATTTGAAAGATTGCTTTTTCATGACTGCAGTGGCTAACCAAGATTGACAAAGCTTTGCTTTTACCCCACTTTCTGTCAATAAAGCAGAACCTAGTCGGCGTTATGAGTGGGTTGTACTGCCTCAAGGCACGAAAAACTCTCCCACCTTATGCCAACTATATGTGGCTTGGGCTTTGGCACCCATTTGATCCTCTGGTCTGAGGTCATCATTTACCACTATATGCATGACATGCTGTTCTGCAGACGGACACAATTCACTGATCAAGATACAAACCACATCACTGCAAAACTGAGGGAGAAAGGTTTAACAGTAGCAGCTGAGAAGGTTGAGCAGAGGGCGCCTTGGAATTATCTAGAGTAGAAAAATTCTGATTCAGTTATTCAGCCACCAAAGGTTGAATTGGATGTAAAGTTAACTATCCTTACTGATGCGCAGACGCTCCTGGGCAACATTCAGTGGCTTAGAAACGCTGTGGGTATCGCTAATGCCGATATTGCTCCTCTTCTGCCACTTTTCTGTGGTACTGATGCCTGTCAATCTATAACGGTTTCTCCTTGAGTCTGTCTTGCGGAAGTTTGCTCAAAAGATTGCTGCCGGTGCTGTCAGCCGACGACTCGCTGAACTATCGCTATTGCTGCTCGTCCGTAACCGTGTCACGTGCTCTTTTGCCATGGTTTGTCAATGGTAAAAAGGAAAAGGGGGAAAGGATCCCCAGGCAAGCAGTGCCCTTGACAAACAATGCAATCTTATAATTGACCAAAAACAAGCATTCAAACTCAAATGGAAGCAATAGGTGAGTTGATCTGCAAGGGCAGACAAAGAATTATAGACGCAACAGGAGAAGAGCATACCAATATTGGTGTGCCCATACCCAGTGATAGGAATTCTCTAGTATTACAGGAGGCCCTGTAAGGTTACCCCAGTGTGCCACACACAAAAGAGCCTAGTGGCCCCTTACAGCAAGTTTTAAGTAACTGTGAGCGGCTGAAACATTGTTTCCTGATAGCCACAATCAGTAGAACAGACACCAGAACAGAATGAGGAGGAAGCTATTAGATCCAGCATCACAGACCAGAGTGGTACAAATTGTTGACGTTCTTTCTATCCCAGAAAGCAGACCAATGAATGACAGACTTCATCATTATTTTCCTTTTACAACCAATCATCTCATTCCTTCATTAACATATCGCAATTGGCCTCAAACCATGACAAATCACTCCTCTAGATCATTCACTGTTTTACATACAGTCATCTGTCAAATCTAAAAAAATATTTATCCATCCTTGTAAAGTCTGTGTTTCCAGTTGCACAAAATAGGCTTATACATGTTTTGTCTTGCCTGGACGTGTTTTTCTGCCCGCACCAGGGCTAAACACATTAAACGGATACAAACAAACGCAAAAAGGCCACAATAGACCTGGCGCCATAAAGTCTGGCCTGCCCAGGGCCCAAGTTGTGTAACGCGCTTGGGTAAGCCCATGCACCTAGCTTGCAGCTTACTAGGTGCAAGGCCCACGCTATCCCCATATTTGGGGGAGGCCAGGCCTGTGGCCCTTGCCTATTATGGTATGCTTTGGTTAACTGCCAAGCTCATTGGTCATTCTGACAGCCAAGGGGCCATTATTCTCAGCCCACATGTGATAAATAGGAGGTACACAGGTAAACAAAGTGCCTGCCTGCTTGCTTGCTTTTGCTTCACTGCTTGTTGCTATTTGCTTGTATTGCCTGCCTTTCTCTACGGAGCCCAGTCTCCCGTCCACCCTATTGCACGACCGCTGCCTTACTGCTGCCTGGTAAACTCCACTGCCGCAAGTTACCAGGAGCAGACCCTTGACTGTCTGCACGTGATCGGCTTGCATGGCCAGCGGGACGTCGTGCTGAGACTGTATGACATCCTCCTGCACCTCAGGTCCTGTCAGAAGAAGACATGAGAACAAAGTCAGAGATTGTCTGCACGTCTGCATCTTTTCCCCTGAAACCAGGAGGAACTCAGCCTTGAAGTCCATGGGCAGAGCTCCCTGAAGATTGGACACTTGTATAGGCTGTGACGTAGCCCCGGAGGGTGATTGACGATTAATAGGAATTTGTGAGTAAATGCTTTAAATGTCTCTGTAATTCTCTACTGCCTTCTGCCATAAAGCAGAACGAGCTTCCGCCCACCTAGTGGGCAAGCAGCAGATTGACCCCAAGTGGCATTTGGCTGTGGGGAAATTCCTCTCTCTGTTTATAGTTTGAATGTTTGCTAGATAATAATAGTTCTGTTTGCTGATATTCCTAGAATGTCTTCCATAAGCATGTAAGAACAAATATTAATATTACAATTCAGTGGTTGGGGTTGGCGAGAGTTCAGAATATTAAAGTTAATAAATTATATGTTTTTGTAGACTATCATCTCCCACCAATTCATTTCCCCTCTGCAACACCACTTCATAGTTCATTCCAGCTATCTTAGATGTAGGCGACTCAAAAGACCAGAAGACAGGAAACGGTTTGTCTCTTCACAGATGACATGAAAACAGGAACTCCCAAGTGACATAGCTTCATGCCCTTGTACTGTAGATCTCTCAAAGATTCGTCTTTTTGATGCCGCATTGTACCCCAAACACAAGTTCTTACAGCTTCTATTATGCGCTCTGAGGTTTAAGTCTCTCATCTAAAGTTAGATTTCTTCCTGGAATACACTGGATTTCACCATTCTCCTGCATTACCCGGTATGGATGACCAGGACCTTCAGCGGAAACCACCCCTCGCACAGGTTTCTCTTCACCCAAAGGAGAAAGTTCCCAAACAGCTTTTCCTAACAGATTCTTTTCACGCACAACAGGAATTTTATTACCGTCCACTGTTTGCAACAAACCTGATTGTGCAGGTCCCGTTCTGTTTACGGAACCTCGACTGTGGCAAACGCCGCAAGATTCCCAAGACCTTTACTGTGTATCTCTTAGACACTTTGAGTTCTGTTCATGTGGCAGTTAGTACATTCTGGCATCTTGTGATTCGTTCATTAAAAAACAGCATGCAGCCTATTCCACACACCTAGTGGTTACTTCTACCGTATCACACACCCTATTTACCTACCAACCCCTAATATCCTGTGATCCACGGAGAAGTCCATTGACGTGTCACATGCTCACCAGTAAGTTGCATCTCGGCCTTGGTGTCCAAATGAATGAAGGGCCCACCAAGCCCAGAACAGCTCACCTCCATGTTTCCTATCGAGGTCAAGATCATACTTTGTATCAACTTGAGAAACTCTAGCAGCTTGATCTGCCCCATGGTTGTGTTTACGTTCCTGAGTAGCTTTGTTCTTAGGCCTGTGTGTGTTTCTGCGCTGCACTTGCGCTGGCATTTTCTCAAGGCAACCATCAATTTCCTCCCATAGACCAGCACACCAAATAGACTTTTATTCATCTGCCACCAGTTCTTTTTCCAGTCTTTTAGACAACCCTATAGAGTATTGGCTACCACCCACGAGTCAGCGTAGAGGTAAAGGATAGCCAAGTTTTCACATTCGGCCACATCAAGAGCAAGCTGGACAGCTTTTACTTCAGCAAATTGACTGGATTCACCTTCTCCATCTCTCACTTCTGTAACTCTCCTGCCGGGACTCCAGACTGCTGACTTCCATCTTTGCTTCTTCCCAACAAGACGACAGGAATCGTCTGTCAACAAAGCATTGTTCTTGTCCTGATCAGAGAGATCACCATAAGGAGAAAATTCCTCATCACAGGTTACTCTCTCTACTGGAGATTTGGGACAGTTTGTACCTTCTGGCCAATTAGTGAACACTTCCACCAGACCAGGTCATGCAAGAGTACCCATTTGTGCTCCTAGGCTTACCAAAGCTATCCACTTAAACCAGGGTGCATCTGTGGCATGATGTGGTGAGAAACCTTTGCCTTTGAACATCCAGTTCAGAACTGGTAATCTAGAAGCTGAAAGTTGTGACTCTGTTCAGATTACTTCAGAAGTGCTTTTACTCTTTCAGGAGCTGCTAGTATTTCTTTCTCTTTTGGAATGTCATTCACTCCTGAACCTCTGCACCAATGACTCCAGAAACCAAGTGCACAACCACATGTCTCATTTGGAGCTCTCTGCCAAAAGGCTCCAGGTTGGGCCACTGCCACTTGCATTTGGATGCAGAATGTTTTTCATGTCTGGACCAGTCTGAACTGCTCCCAAGCCCACTGCACGGACTACTCACTTGATCTGATCAAAGGCTGCTTGCTGCTCAGGTCCCTACTCAAAATTGCTCCTTTCACAAGTCACATCTTGCAGAGGTTTAACAATCTGACTGAATCCAGGTTTCCAAAAATCCCACTGCACCCAAGAAACTGGAAGGGTCTTCTTTAGTCACAGGAACTGCCGTGGTGGAGAATTCCTTTAGCGCATCCTGTGGAATGTGACAGTGACCATCCTGCCTGTATTTGTCTGGCAGGTCCTTTTACTTTGTCCTCTTTATGGTAAAACCTGCCTTCAACCAAATGTCAATTATTGTGTTACCTTTCTCAAAGGCTTCCTCAGCAGTTTGGTCCCACACAATGTTGTCATTGATGAATTGCAGATGTTCTGGGACTTTACCTTTCTCCAATGCATTGTGGATGACCAAATGACACATTGTCCAACTGTGTTTCCACTCCTGAGGTAAACTGTTCAACTGGTACTGGATTCATCTCCAGATGAAATGCTTTTTCCTTCACCAACTTAGATATGGAGATTTTAAGGGCCTCCTCCATCTTTTTTATTCTACCTTTCATTTCTGCAGCCTGAGTTTTTAAAGCAGACACTAAAGAAGTGTGGGACAAAATGTCCTCTAACTGCCTCATTTGGTCAGGGAATTCACCAACTGTAGGAAGTCTTCCATCGTTGTTCTCTCACACAAACCTGTTTACCAAACTATTAAACTTGCTCCTCCATCTAATGTCAAGAAGTTTCTTTCAAAGACATTTTCCAACAGGAATTTCATCAGGATTCTGCATACCGTCATCTCCAGAAAGTATTTCCTTTACAGCAAACTCCCTCAGAAGCTTAATTCCCTGCTCAAGTGTGGTCCACTTCCTAGATGTCTGTGGCAAATCTCCTCCAGAGGGGTACCTCAGTAGCACAGCCAACCAAAGGCATGCCCACAGTGTAATCTTACCAAGAGAGCTTGCTATGTATTAGTCGATTCCACTTGCCTTTTTCAGTGGCCCTATGTGGTTTGCAGGCTTGTCACCAACCTCTAGAATGCTGGCACCTGTAACACAATATCTCCCTAGCCAGCTTAGAATTGGTTCTCCTGTCTTCTTCTGGGCTCCTTACAACTCTAGATAACATTCTCTTCATCTGCACCATCCTCTCTTTGGCCTCTATACAAATGTCTCCTAAGAACATTCCTAACCACCCCACAACCTTCACCCCTCTTAACATGTGCTTTCCAAGAGCCTTTCCCATTGCCATCATCACCATGCTGTCATTTCAATACTTTAACAATGTCCTTAAGGATAATTCTCTTCCTTCACCCATCTCATTATGTCTGCTACAAACACACACAATGGAAAATTCACTGTTTTCAAAATATGAGTTGTGTATATAGAAAACCTCATGCAGCTCTATTTGAGGTTATAGTCTAGAAGCCTTTATATATAATAGACGAAATAGATGCACTCTACCAAGCCAATACTTGTTCTTAAGAGATTTTAGAACACAGCGGGATGAAAGATACAACATCTAATACTTCTTTCTCCCCACATGCAGGACTCCACACTTACCTTTGCTGACCTTCCTCAGGTGTCCTCTCTGCAGCTCCCCAACCTGCTAAAATGGGCCTGAAGAGTAGCACAGCTTCAAGAAGTATCAGCCACTCCTCCCGCTTGCACATTCGTAGCAGAGACACGCATGGTGGGCAGCAAAACACAACTTTTCTAAGATCTTCAGTGAGATGAGAACTCCGCATCTCCTGTGGTCATTTCACCAATGGACGTACTCAATAAAAAGGATACAACTAATGCTAAGGGCAGCACGGGTACTATGTATCCTCAGGGTACAGCAGAGCTTTAGCTTTATGTCATAGCCATTTCGAATCACCTCAATTTGAAACAAAAAATCATCAAGATCATGGGTCCGACCATTCCCAAACTCCAAGAAGAAGAGAGTTCAAGACCACGTCTCAATTCAATGCCAAGTCCAAGGACTGGAAGTCAACATCCTCAATGAGAGGTCTCTTCCCATCTTTACAAACCATTTTCATGAAAAGCTTCTGTCAAATATTCTGGGTTCGTGGAACAGTTTGGGGCTACACAAGACCTGCGTCTGAGAAGGGGTCATGGAGACCTCAAACTGGTCCCGCAGCTACAGGAAGCAGACTCAGGAGCCAGGCAGCGGGCTTTCGCAGCCAAAGACCTGGGTCATGGCGGGAGACTCCACCAACACTAAGCCTGGGGCCGAGGAGTACACGCTGAGATAAACAAACCTGACGCCATGCCTCTGAAAGCCTGGGGCCAGACATACCCACCCTGATTACAGGGGGGTTCCCTCCAACCTCCCGCCGGGCACCGCGACGCACAGCCCCACTTACAGGGCGGCCGCTCTCGCCTCGGCACTCCCAAAA
Organism: Pogoniulus pusillus; assembly: GCF_015220805.1. Taxonomy (NCBI): domain Eukaryota; kingdom Metazoa; phylum Chordata; class Aves; order Piciformes; family Lybiidae; genus Pogoniulus; species Pogoniulus pusillus. The sequence goes on from NW_026974565.1 coordinate 84,254, forward strand.
ACGCCTACGGAGCCGCGGGCTCCGGACTGCGCCCAACTTACGGGACGGCCCACCTGCCTGCAGCACAGCAACACCTCTTCAGGAGCCCAGGGAGCCACCTCCACCCTCTAAGGGCCCAGGAACGTGCGCTCCACTCAGCTGCCCAAAACAGCCTCCTAGGACCTGCTCACCGGGACCTCGGGCCGCTGCTGGCGACACACAGGGACACAAGGCTCCACAGCTCATCACACAGGCCCCGACTACAGGGCCCTTGAGATGCCACCTTGACAACAGGACAGGCTGCCACGGAGGCACACACCCAGGCCCTCAACAACAGGGCCTACGCTCTGTCCCTGCAGGACAAGCTGAGCTCCCACTCCGCTCGGGCACTCCGAGGAGACTCCCCTGTTACTGCCCAGAGCCCCTCTTTCCCTCCTGGGAAGCCTAAGCTAAGCTACAGCACTTTTCACAGCAACCTACACCACAAGCACGCTCAGGCACACAAGCACACACACACAGAGGCAAGGGAGGGGGCCATACGCACATCTCTTCCCAGGAGAGGGAGCAAGCTCTGGGCAGCCACCGATGGGACAGTCATCCTTACCCCGCAGCAGGAGAGAAGAGGGTCAGACTTGGCCGCACCAGACTCTGTGGAGCTCAGGGAAGCCTCGGGACACCAAAGGCCCTCAGGGGCGGCCAAAGGACAAAAGCCGCGACACGCCCCGAGTACAGGGGGTCACGCTGCACAGGCAGCCCACAGCTGACAAGCTGCCGGGGCTGCGGAAAGGACCCTACCCCGCTTACAGGGGGGGCTCGGGGACCAGGTTGATCCCTTTCCCCAACGGGCGTGGAGACACCGCCTCGCGCCTTCCTTACAGGGCAGCCGGGCTCCGGGCAGCCAAAGGACCAAACCGCCCAAAAGGCAAACGACGGCACAAGCAAAGACCGAGTCCTACTTACGTGGAGGTTGTCCAGCGCAAAGCCACACAGGCCACACTCGAGGTGACGGCAAAGCTCTCGACTTACCACACCTTCGGTCAGGAGCGACTCCCTTTGCCCAGAGCGCCTCGCCCGTCTCCTCTTCTCCAGACCGACGGCCCGCCTCTTCTCAACGTCCTTTACCTCGCCATTCTCTGTCGTGCCTCTTCCGCTGTCGGCTCCAGCAACCGCCGAGCAAGGGCAGGCTTAGGCCTCACTGGCGCCTCCCCCTCCGCACCCGTGGGAAATGGGCACCTCCCCAGGGGCACCACCCGGCCAGCTTCCCACCCGCAGGCAGCCCCAGCGCCGCAAAGCCCTCCCACTTTGCCTTGTCTCACCCAAGCGGCGCACGGCACACTCCCGGTCAGGACTGGAGACGGGCTGCGAGGCGGGAACCCCGCACAAATCCAGCTGGGCACGCAAAGCAGCCGCCGCGGAGGCTACACGATCCTGCTTACGGCGCGCTGCACTCGCTGCTGGCATCAAAAAGCGCCTGGGACGCCAGGGCACTGAGCGGGCCCCGACCGGCAGGGCAACCCTGGTCCCAGGGGCCTACGGAGGCTCCTTCTCTCCAGTTTAGGGCCATCTACACCCGCACCCCGCTAAGGACGCGGGCACCCCACACGGGCTGCTAGCTGAGCGCAAAGGCACTCGGACCGGGGACCGCTTACGGGTGGGTCGATGCCGGGGAGTCGAGAGCATGGCCTAGCCCCGCAGCTACAGGAAGCAGACTCAGGAGCCAGGCAGCGGGCTTTCGCAGCCAAAGACCTGGGTCATGGCGGGAGACTCCACCAACACTAAGCCTGGGGCCGAGGAGTACACGCTGAGATAAACAAACCTGACGCCATGCCTCTGAAAGCCTGGGGCCAGACATACCCACCCTGATTACAGGGGGGTTCCCTCCAACCTCCCGCCGGGCACCGCGACGCACAGCCCCACTTACAGGGCGGCCGCTCTCGCCTCGGCACTCCCAAAAACGCCTACGGAGCCACGGGCTCCGGACTGCGCCCAACTTACGGGACGGCCCACCTGCCTGCAGCACAGCAACACCTCTTCAGGAGCCCAGGGAGCCACCTCCACCCTCTAAGGGCCCAGGAACGTGCGCTCCACTCAGCTGCCCAAAACAGCCTCCTAGGACCTGCTCACCGGGACCTCGGGCCGCTCCTGGCGACACACAGGGACACAAGGCTCCACAGCTCATCACACAGGCCCCGACTACGGGGCCCTTGAGATGCCACCTTGACAACAGGACAGGCTGCCACGGAGGCACACACCCAGGCCCTCAACAACAGGGCCTACGCTCTGTCCCTACAGGACAAGCTGAGCTCCCACTCCGCTCGGGCACTCCGAGGAGACTCCCCTGTTACTGCCCAGAGCCCCTCTTTCCCTCCTGGGAAGCCTAAGCTAAGCTACAGCACTTTTCACAGCAACCTACACCACAAGCACGCTCAGGCACACAAGCACACACACACAGAGGCAAGGGAGGGGGCCATACGCACATCTCTTCCCAGGAGAGGGAGCAAGCTCTGGGCAGCCACCGATGGGACAGTCATCCTTACCCCGCAGCAGGAGAGAAGAGGGTCAGACTTGGCCGCACCAGACTCTGTGGAGCTCAGGGAAGCCTCGGGACACCAAAGGCCCTCAGGGGCGGCCAAAGGACAAAAGCCGCGACACGCCCCGAGTACAGGGGGTCACGCTGCACAGGCAGCCCACAGCTGACAAGCTGCCGGGGCTGCGGAAAGGACCCTACCCCGCTTACAGGGGGGGCTCGGGGACCAGGTTGATCCCTTTCCCCAACGGGCGTGGAGACACCGCCTCGCGCCTTCCTTACAGGGCAGCCGGGCTCCGGGCAGCCAAAGGACCAAACCGCCAAAAGGCAAACGACGGCACAAGCAAAGACCGAGTCCTACTTACGTGGAGGTTGTCCAGCGCAAAGCCACACAGGCCACACTCGAGGTGACGGCAAAGCTCTCGACTTACCACACCTTCGGTCAGGAGCGACTCCCTTTGCCCAGAGCGCCTCGCCCGTCTCCTCTTCTCCAGACCGACGGCCCGCCTCTTCTCAACGTCCTTTACCTCGCCATTCTCTGTCGTGCCTCTTCCGCTGTCGGCTCCAGCAACCGCCGAGCAAGGGCAGGCTTAGGCCTCACTGGCGCCTCCCCCTCCGCACACGTGGGAAATGGGCACCTCCCCAGGGGCACCACCCGGCCAGCTTCCCACCCGCAGGCAGCCCCAGCGCCGCAAAGCCCTCCCACTTTGCCTTGTCTCACCCAAGCGGCGCACGGCACACTCCCGGTCAGGACTGGAGACGGGCTGCGAGGCGGGAACCCCGCACAAATCCAGCTGGGCACGCAAAGCAGCCGCCGCGGAGGCTACACGATCCTGCTTACGGCGCGCTGCACTCGCTGCTGGCATCAAAAAGCGCCTGGGACGCCAGGGCACTGGGCGGGCCCCGACCGGCAGGGCAACCCTGGTCCCAGGGGCCTACGGAGGCTCCTTCTCTCCAGTTTAGGGCCATCTACACCCGCACCCCGCTAAGGACGCGGGCACCCCACACGGGCTGCTAGCTGAGCGCAAAGGCACTCGGACCGGGGACCGCTTACGGGTGGGTCGATGCCGGGGAGTCGAGAGCATGGCCTAGCCCCGCAGCTACAGGAAGCAGACTCAGGAGCCAGGCAGCGGGCTTTCGCAGCCAAAGACCTGGGTCATGGCGGGAGACTCCACCAACACTAAGCCTGGGGCCGAGGAGTACACGCTGAGATAAACAAACCTGACGCCATGCCTCTGAAAGCCTGGGGCCAGACATACCCACCCTGATTACAGGGGGGTTCCCTCCAACCTCCCGCCGGGCACCGCGACGCACAGCCCCACTTACAGGGCGGCCGCTCTCGCCTCGGCACTCCCAAAAACGCCTACGGAGCCGCGGGCTCCGGACTGCGCCCAACTTACGGGACGGCCCACCTGCCTGCAGCACAGCAACACCTCTTCAGGAGCCCAGGGAGCCACCTCCACCCTCTAAGGGCCCAGGAACGTGCGCTCCACTCAGCTGCCCAAAACAGCCTCCTAGGACCTGCTCACCGGGACCTCGGGCCGCTGCTGGCGACACACAGGGACACAAGGCTCCACAGCTCATCACACAGGCCCCGACTACAGGGCCCTTGAGATGCCACCTTGACAACAGGACAGGCTGCCACGGAGGCACACACCCAGGCCCTCAACAACAGGGCCTACGCTCTGTCCCTGCAGGACAAGCTGAGCTCCCACTCCGCTCGGGCACTCCGAGGAGACTCCCCTGTTACTGCCCAGAGCCCCTCTTTCCCTCCTGGGAAGCCTAAGCTAAGCTACAGCACTTTTCACAGCAACCTACACCACAAGCACGCTCAGGCACACAAGCACACACACACAGAGGCAAGGGAGGGGGCCATACGCACATCTCTTCCCAGGAGAGGGAGCAAGCTCTGGGCAGCCACCGATGGGACAGTCATCCTTACCCCGCAGCAGGAGAGAAGAGGGTCAGACTTGGCCGCACCAGACTCTGTGGAGCTCAGGGAAGCCTCGGGACACCAAAGGCCCTCAGGGGCGGCCAAAGGACAAAAGCCGCGACACGCCCCGAGTACAGGGGGTCACGCTGCACAGGCAGCCCACAGCTGACAAGCTGCCGGGGCTGCGGAAAGGACCCTACCCCGCTTACAGGGGGGGCTCGGGGACCAGGTTGATCCCTTTCCCCAACTAGGGATGGTGCCTCTGGGGAGGTCCCTGTTTTCCTCGGGCATGGAGGAGGAGGTGCTACTGAAGCCTAAGTCTATCCTTCTTCCTCAGCAGCAGCTGACACTGATGGTGGAAGAGGCGTGGCATGGAATCGCTAAGCAAGACACATCGCAAAGAGGATCCGCATCGGGCTGGAGAATGGGAGGTGAGCAAGGTACTCTGGCCAAAGGGAGTCGCCTCTGACTATAACTCTGGTGACACAAGAGTATCTTGTTTCACAGACACTACCTTAGGTCTCTCTTTTAATATGTTACCCACATACCCTCACCTACCTCAGGATTTCCCTCCAAAATGGTCATGGTCTCCCCTATGGGTTACCCTAAGTTTTTTCATGCATCATGTCAGCTCTGTTCCACCCAATCACCTCAGCTTTTCCCTCCTACAGTCTTCATTTTTATCCCCTAGAGACTAACTCACTTTTTTCCCCTACAAAATGTCACTTGTGTCCTCTTGTTTACCTCACATTTTTCCTCCAGAGTTTTTGCTTCCTTCCCAATAGACCTGTTCAGCTTTTTCCTCCAAAATATCACTTCTCTGCTCTGAAGTCACCTCAGTTTCCCCTCCATAATCTTCATTCTCTGTAAAAGAGAAAAGAACACCCACAACATCCTACAAAATAAATTTAATAAATATGGGTAAATACTTTCTATTTTAACAAAAAATAAAATTTCCCACAATCTAAATTATAATTGCAAGGAGGTTTCTAAAGCCATAAATGCTATTTACAGCAACGATTTAAAACCTCGACCCACCCCTGCAGACAACTAAGACCCCTGCAAATCCCTACAGGCATCTACGGACCCCTGCAGCTGCCTGCAAACACATACAGACCCCTACAGAGCTCCCCAGTCCCCTTCAGACCCCTCCAGATATTTAACAGACCCCTGCACACATCTATAGACCCCTCCAGAGCCTTAAATGATGCCTGCACACACCTGCGGACTCCTAACAGAAACCTCCAGACACCTACTGAATGCTACAGACACTTGCAAACCCCTACAGAAACCTACAGACCACTCCAGTCTCCTAGAGAGCTCTAGGGACCCCACCCAACCTGTCAATAGACCCCTGCAGACTCCTACATATCTTTAAGAGGCCCCTGCAGACCTCTAAAGACCTCTACAGACACCTCGAGACCTTTGCAAGGCACTTCAAGACCTTTACAGCCTTTTGAGACACCTGCAGCACCACAGACACCTCTAAAAACCCCTAACGACCTCCAGACACCCAGAGAACTCCAGAGACTTCCAGGGAGCCCTCCAGACCCCCGCACAGCTCTGCAGACTCAGAAAAGCTTCCAGACCTTTTAGAAGACCCCTGCAGACATCTGCAGACCGGGACAGACTTCTACAGCTGCTTGCACACGCCTGCAGACACGGACAGGCTCCTCCTGGCCTGCAAACTCACACCACGTGCTCGCACACAGCTTCTCCCAAGCACGGCGGGGGGGGGGCGCGGAGCGAGCGGCGGCGGCGGAGGGGGGGGGGGCGCGGAGCGAGCGGCGGCGGCGGAGGGGGGGGGGGCGCGGAGCGAGCGGCGGCGGCGGAGGGGGGGGGGGGCGCGGAGCGAGCGGCGGCGGCGGAGGGGGGGGGGGCGCGGAGCGAGCGGCGGCGGCGGCGGAGGGGGGGGGGGCGCGGAGCGAGCGGCGGCGGCGGCGGAGGGGGGGGGGCGCGGAGCGAGCGGCGGCGGCGGCGGAGGGGGGGGGGCGCGGAGCGAGCGGCGGCGGCGGCGGAGGGGGGGGGGCGCGGAGCGAGCGGCGGCGGCGGCGGAGGGGGGGGGGCGCGGAGCGAGCGGCGGCGGCGGAGGGGGGGGGCGCGGAGCGAGCGGCGGCGGCGGAGGGGGGGGGGGCGCGGAGCGAGCGGCGGCGGCGGAGGCGGGGGGGGCGCGGAGCGAGCGGCGGCGGCGGAGGGGGGGGACGCGGAGCGAGCGGCGGCGGCGGAGGGGGGGGACGCGGAGCGAGCGGCGGCGGCGGCGGAGGGGGGGGGACGCGGAGCGAGCGGCGGCGGCGGAGGTGGGGGGACGCGGAGCGAGCGGCGGCGGCGGAGGGGGGGAACGCGGAGCGAGCGGCGGCGGCGGCGGAGGGGGGGGACGCGGAGCGAGCGGCGGCGGCGGAGGGGGGGGAACGCGGAGCGAGCGGCGGCGGCGGAGGGGGGGGAACGCGGAGCGAGCGGCGGCGGCGGAGGGGGGGAGCGCGGAGCGAGCGGCGGCGGCGGAGGGGGGGAGCGCGGAGCGAGCGGCGGCGGCGGAGGGGGGGGGGGGGGCGCGGAGCGAGCGGCGGCGGCGGAGGGGGGGGGGTTAGGGCGGCCTCGTTGTCCCGCCGCCGCCCGCCGTCTTCAAAGGCCCCCCGGCCTTTGCAACCCTCCACCATGCACCCGGTGCTCACCCGTGCACACTCACCTGGGATGTCGGGCAGGGCTGGGCTCCTCCTGCAGTGCTTATAAAGGGCACTGAGCAGGGAGGGCAAAGTGGCCACAGCTGGGGTGGGAGGAGACTTCAATTGACTTCAGGTGCTGCGGGGGTAGAAGAAGGAGTGCAAAACAAACAAATGGCACCAAATCTGACCAGGGAGAGATTTGGCTAAAAAGCCAGGTGAGAAATCGAACAAATCAAACCCCGAAGTCTCATCGAGAGAGCATCCAACCAGACTGGCGCATGGGAGATGTTTTCCAGCTAGGGTGGGACATGGGAGATCTGTCAAGGAAGGTAGTTTGGGAGGTTGTGGGGAAAATATGCGGAGACTCACTTGTGGATTTTCAAGTGATTTATTGCTCAAACACGGAGATCCCCCTCCCGAACTAAATTCGCCACGTGAGTTCTTTTGGATTGAAGTTGTAAAATAACAGTTCAGAAAATGGCAGATAAAAGAGAGTCTGTGATTTCTTTAGAGTTCCTTTGAGTCTTTAAAGTTACTCAGTCTTTAGGTAAAGAGTTCTTCCTCCAATTTACTCACTGTTCGTAGTTCAGTTCAGCAAAGTTCGAAGGTTTTGGGCGGTGTCCCTTTGTTCGTCAGGGTCGGGCCCAAGCAGGTTTCAGGCCTCTGCGAGCCCCTCGTCGGGCAGGGCCGATCAGGAACGTGAGGGCACCGCGGCAGGAGCGAGGCAGGCAGGCAGGCTAGCGAGCGAGCGGTAGGAGCAAATACCAGCAAGCTCAAGCCAGCAAGCGCCCCGATCCAGGAAGGCACACCATTTTTATAATGTTCAAAAGAGGTGTAAGCCTCCAGTCCAGGCTATTTTACGTTATTCTTGCAGATTGGCACAAAATTACAATTAACCTATATAATTGGACAGTTCTTACCAAAACAACCTGTAGGACCACCCAAAGCTCGGCCCACACCAGGTGTCGAGCGGGCATGAGAACTGCCGTTCCCCCTAGCCAAAACAGTGGCCATTGTTTACCTTTATCTCGACTAGGGAGAGACTTTCTCATGGGGCTGAAGGACTGTTTTGGTTTACGATGCTTCTGGCTTAAAATGTGAGACACTGCAACTTTTACAGCAGGGAGCCCTGCTAAGGGCTTCTGCTACCCTCCATGACAAGATCTCCTTAGAATCATGGAATCAAGCAGGCTGGAAGAGAGCTCCAAGCTCACCCAGTCCAACCTAGCACCCAGCCCTGGCCACTGAACCAGACCATGGCACTAAGAGCCCCAGCCAGGCTTGGCTTCAAAACCTCCAGCCACGGCCACTCCACCACCTCCCTGGGCAGCAAAGGGGAGCAACGAAAGAGGCAAAAGAGGGGAGCAAAGGGGGGGGCAATAGAGGGGAGCAAATGGGGGGGCAAAAGAGGGTCGCAAAGCGAGGGGGGTAAAAGAGGGGCGCAATGCGAGGGGGGCAAAAGAGGGGCGCAATGCGAGGGGGGCAAAAGAGGGGCGCAAAGCGAGCGGGGAGGGCAAAAGAGGGGCGCAAAGCGAGCGGGGAGGGCAAAAGAGGGGCGCAAAGTGAGCGGGGGGACAAAACAGGTGCAAAGCAAGCAAGGGGGTAAAAGAGGGGCGCAAAGTGAGGGGGGCCAAAAGAGGGGTGCAAAGCGAGGGAGTGGCAAAAGAGGGGTGCAAAGCGAGCGGGGGGGCAAAAGAGGGATGCAAAGAGAGCGGGGAGGGCAAAAGAGGGGCACAAAGTGAGCGGGGGGGCAAAAGAGAGGCGCAAAGTGACGGTGGGCCAAAAGAGGGGTGCAAAGCGAGCGGGGGAGCAAAAGGGGTGCAAAGTGATGGGGGGCCAAAAGAGGGGCGCAAAGCAAGTGGGGGGCAAAAGAGGGGCACAAAGCGAGCGGGGGCAAAAGAGGGGAGCAAAGCGAGCGGGGGGGCAAAACAGGTGCGTAAAGTGAGCGGGGGGCAAAAGAGGGGCACGAAGCGAGCGGGAGGGCAAAAGAGGGGCGCAAAGTGAGGGGAGGGGTGAAAGAGGGGCACAGAGCGAGGGGGAGGCGAAAGCTGGGCACAAAGCGGCGGGGAGGCAAAAAAGGCTCGCAAAGCAAGCGGAGAGCTAAAAGAGTGGCGCAAATCGAGCAGGGGGGCAAAACAGGTGCAAAGCAAGCAGGGGGGCAAAAGTGGGGTGCAAAGCGAGCGGGGGCAAAAGAGGGGCGCAAAGCGAGTGGGGGGGCAAAAGGGGAGCAAAGCGAGGGAGGGGGCAAAAGAGGGGCGCAAAGCGAGCGGGGGCAAAAGAGGGGCACAAAGCGAGTGGTGGGCAAAAGAGGGGTGCAACGTGAGAGAGGCCAAAAGAGGGGCGCAAAGCGAGGGAGAGGCAAAAGGGGCACAAAGCGAGGTGGGGACAAACGAGGGGCACAAAGCAAGGGGGGGCCCAAATGGGGGCGCAAAGCGAGTGGGTGACAAAAAAGGGGCGCAAAGCGAGGTGGGGACAAAAGAGGGGCAGAAAACAAGGGGGGACCTAAATGGGGTAGCAAAGCGAGCACGGGGGCAAAAAAGGGGCGCAAAGCGATGGGGTGGCAACGGGGGCGCAAAGCAAGGGAGGGCAAAAGAGCGCAAAGCGAGGGGGGCAAAAGAGGGGCGCAAAGTGAGGGGGGGGGCAAAAGAGGGGCGCTCTCTTCTCTCAGGTGGCCAGCACCAGAACGAGAGGACACAGCCTCAGACTGCGCCAGGGGAGATTTAGGCTCGAGGTGAGGAGAAAGTTCTTCACTGAGAGATTCATTGGACACTGGAATGGGCTGCCCAGGGAGATGGTAGAGTCGCCGTCCCTGGGGCAGTTCAAGGCAGGGTTGGACGTGGCACTTGGTGCCATGGTCTAGCCTTGAGCTCTGTGGTAAGGGGTTGGACTTGATGATCTCTGAGGTCTCTTCCAACTCTGATGATACTGTGAAAACGAGCAGGGGCAAAAGAGGGGTGCAAAGCGAGTCGGGGGCAAAAGGGGCGCAAAGCGAGGGAGGGGGCAAAAGAGGTGCGCAAAGTGAGGGGCAAAAGAGGGGCACAAAGCGAGGGAGTGGCAAAAGAGGGGCGCAAAGTGAGGGCGGGGCAAAAGGGGCATAAAGTGAGGGAGGGGGCAAAAGAGGGGTGCAAAGTGAGGGGGGCAAAATGGGCGCAAAGCGAGGGAGTGGCAAAAGAGGGGCGCAAAGTGATCAGGGAGGGCAATAGAGGGGCGCAAAGCGAGCAGTGGGGCAAAAGAGAGGCGCAAAGTGGGGGGGGCAAAAGAGGGGTGCAAAGCGAGTGGGGGGGCAAAAGAAGGGTGCAAAGCGAGAGGGGGCAAAAGAGGGGTGCAAAGTGATGGGGGGCCAAAAGCGGGGTGGCAAGCAAGCGGGGGGCAAAAGAAGGGCACAAAGCGAGCGGGGGCAAAAGAGGGGCGCAAAGCAAGGGGGGGCAAAAGACAGGTGCAAAGCGAGGGGGGGGCAAAAGAGGTGCGTAAAGCGAGCGGGGGGCAAAAGAGGGGAGTGAAGCGAGCGGGAGGGCAAAAGAGGGTCGCAAAGCAAGGGGAGGGCAAAAGAGGGGCACAAAGTGAGGGGAGGGGTGATAGAGGGGCACAGAGCGAGGGGGAGGCGAAAGCTGGGCGCAAAGCAAGGGGGGGGCCGAAAGAGGCTCGCAAAGCAAGTGGAGAGCCTAAAGAGCGGCGCAAATCGAGCGGGGGGGCAAAACAGGTGTAAAGCGAACAGGGGGGCAAAAGTGGGGCGCAAGGCAAGGGGGGTCAAAAGGGGGGCACAAAGTGAGCGGGGGGGCAAAAGGGGAGGCAAAAGAGGGGTGCAAAGTGAGGGGGGGGCCAAAATTGGGGCACAAAGCGGGGTGGGGCCAAGATGGGGGCACAAAGAGAGCAGGGGGGCAAAAGAGGGGCGCAAAGTGAGGGTGGGGCAAAAGAAGGGCGCAAAGCGAGTGGGGGTAAAAGAGGGGCACAAAGAGAGGTCGGGAGAAAAGAAGGGCACAAAGCAAGGGGGGGCCCAAATGGCAGTGCAAAGCGAGCAGGGGGGCAAAAAAGGGGCGCAAAGCGAGGGAGTGGCAAAAGAGGGGTGCAAAGCGAGGGGAGTGGCAAAAGAGGGGCGCAAATAGAATGGGGGGGCAAAGCAGGGGCAAAGAGAGACGAGGGCAAAGTGGGGCACAAAGAGAGGGTGGACAAAGTGGGGTGCAAAGAGAAACGGAGACAAAGCGGGGTGCAAAGAGGGGGGCCAAAGCGGGGCGCAAAGAGAGATGGTGGGCAAAGTAGGGCACAAAGAGAGATGGGGGCAAAGCAGGGCGCAAAGAGACGTGGGGCGCAAAGTGGGGGCAAAACAGGGAGCAAAGAGAGACCTGGGTAAAGGGGGGCGCAAAGAGAGAGAGATGGGGGCAAAGTGGGGCACAAAGAGAGAGAGATAGGTGCAAAGCGGAGTGCAAAGAGAGAGAGATGGGGCAAAGCACGGCTCAAAGCGGGGAGCAAAAATGGGCGCGAAGATGGGCGCAAAGACGGGTGGGCAAAGCGGGGCGCAAACATGGGGAGGCAAAGCTGGGTTCAAAGAGGAGGGGGTCAAAGCAGGGCGCAAAGAGGGGGGCAAAGCGGGGCGCCAAGAGGGGGGGCAAAGAGGGGGGCATAGAAGGGGGGGCAAAGCAGAGTGCAAAGAGAGAGACGGGGGCAAAGCAGGGCGCAAAGAGGGGAGCAAAGCAGGGCGCAAAGAGAGGGGGGGCAATGTGGGGCGCAAAGGGGGGGCAAAGCGGGGCGCAAAGGGGGGGCAAAGCGGGGCGCAAAGGGGGGGCAAAGCGGGGCGCAAAGGGGGGGCAAAGCGGGGCGCAAAGGGGGGGGCAAAGCGGGGCGCAAAGAGACAGTGGGGCAAAGCATGGGGCAAAGAGGGGGGGCAAAGCGGGGCGCAAAAGGGGGGGCAAAGCATGGCACAAAGTGGAGGGCAAAGTGTGGCACAAAGAAGGGGGGGCCAAACCGGGGTGCAAAGAGGGGGGGGAAAGCTGGGCGCAAAGAGGAGGAGGGCAAAATGAGGTGCAAATGGGAGGGTCAAAGCAGAGAGAAAAGAGGTCGAGGCAAAGCGGCGAGCAAAGAGGGGGAGGCAAAGCGGGGAGCAAAGAGAGAGAGATGGGAGCAAAGTGGGGCACAAAGAGAGAGAGATGGGGAAAAACAGGGTGCAAAGGGAGAGATGGAGGCAAAGTGGCGTGCAAAGAGAGAGAGATGGACGCAAAGCGGGGTGCAAAGAGAGACGGGGCAAAGCGGGGCGCAAGGGGGGGGCAAAGCGGGGTGCAACAAGGGTGGGGCAAAGCGGAATGCACGAGGGTGGGGCAAAGCAGGATGCAAAGAGAGACAGGGCAAAGTGGAGCGCAAAGAGAGATGGGGGCAAAGCAGGGCACAAAGGGAGAAAGACGGGGGCAAAGCAGGGTGCAAGGAAAGAACGATGGGCAAAGCAGGGCGCAAAGAGGCAGGGGCAAAGTGGGGCGCAAACGGGGGGCAAAGTGGTGTGCAAAGCGGGGGGCAAAGCGGGGCGCAGAGAGAGACGGGGCAAAGCAGGGCGCAAAGAGAGACGGGGGCAAAGCAGGGTGCAAAGAGAGACGGGGGCAAATCGGAGCGCAAAGAGAGACAGGAGCAAAGCAGGGCTCAAAGAGAGATGGGGGTAAAGCGAGGAGCAAAGGAGAGGGTCAAAGCAGGGTGCAAAGAGAGGGGGCAAAGCGGGGTGCAAAGAGAGGGGGGCCAGAGCAGGGCACAAAGATGGGGGGGCCAAAGCGGGGCACCAAGAGGGGGGGGCAAAGCAAGGAGCAAAGGGAGGGGACAATAAGGGGTGCAAAGAGGGGGGGACAAAGCGGGGGGCAACGATGGTGGGGCAAAGCGGGGCGCAAAGAGGGGGGCAAAGCAGGGCACAAAGAGGGGGGGCAAAGCAAGGCACAAAGGGGGGCAAAGTGGGGCTCAGAGAGGGGGCAAAGCGGGGCGCAAAGGGAGAGAGATGGGGGCAAAGCGGTGTACAAAGCGGGGACAACGCGGGGCACAAAGGGAGGGCAATGCGGGGAGCAAAGGGAGGGGGCAAATTGGGGCACAAGGGGGGTCAAAGCGTGGAGAAGGGGGGCAAAGCAGGGCGCAAAGAGGGGGGAGCAAAGCGGGGCGCAAGGAGACAGGGTCAAAATGGGGCGCAAAGAGTGACAGGGCAAAGCGGGGCGCAAAGAGATGAGGCAAAGCGGGGCGCATAGGGAGAGAGAAGGGGGCAAAGCGGGGCGCAAAGAGAGAGAGAAGGGGGCAAAGCGGGGCGCAAAGAGAGAGAGAAGGGGGCAAAGCGGGGCGCAAAGAGAGAGAGAAGGGGGCAAAGCGGGGCGCAAAGAGAGAGAGAAGGGGGCAAAGCGGGGCGCAAAGAGAGAGAGAAGGGGGCAAAGCGGGGCGCAAAGAGAGAGAAGGGGGCAAAGCGGGGCGCAAAGAGAGAGAAGGGGGCAAAGCGGGGCGCAAAGAGAGAGAAGGGGGCAAAGCGGGGCGCAAAGAGAGAGAGAAGGGGGCAAAGTGGGGCGCAAAGAGAGAGAGAAGGGGGCAAAGTGGGGCGCAAAGAATGGGGCAAAGCGGGGTGCAAAGAATGGGGCGCAAAGGGGGGGGCAAGCGTGGCACAAAGAGGGGGGGACAAAGCGCAGCGCAAACAGGGGTGGGGAAAGTGGGGACCAAGAAAGGGGAGGGCGAAGAGGGGCACAAAGGCAGACGGGGGGCAAAGTGGGGCATAACAGGGGGGGGCAAATAGGGGTGGAAAGGGAGGGTAAAGTAGGGGGCAATGATGGTGGGGGCAAAGCAGGGCACAAAGAGGGGGGCAAAGCAGGGCACAAAGAGGGGGGCAAAGCAGGGCACAAAGAGGGGGGCAAAGCAGGGCACAAAGAGGGGGGCAAAGCAGGGCACAAAGAGGGGGGCAAAGCAGGGCACAAAGAGAAAGAGACGGGGCAAAGCGGGGCGCAAAGAGAGAGGGGTCAAAGCAGGGCACAAAGGGAGAGAGATGGGGCAAAGCGGGGCGTAAAGGAGGGGGCAAAGTGGGGCTCAAAGAGGGGGGAGCAAAGCGGGATGCAAAGGGGGAGGCAAAGCGGGGCACAAAGAGAAACGGGTCAAAGTGGGGCACAAAGAGAGAGAGACGGGAAAGCGGGGCACAAAGAGAGAGAGGGGGCATAGCGGGGTGCAAAGGGGGGGGCAAAGCGGGGCGCAGCGAGAGAGAGAGACGGGGGCAAAGCGGGGCGCAGCGAGAGAGAGACGGGGGCAAAGCGGGGCGCAGCGAGAGAGAGAGACGGGGGCAAAGCGGGGCGCAGCGGGAGGGGCAAAGCGGGGCGCAGCGGGAGGGGCAAAGCGGGGCGCAGCGAGAGAGAGAGACGGGGGCAAAGCGGGGCGCAGCGAGAGAGAGAGACGGGGGCAAAGCGGGGCGCAGCGAGAGAGAGAGACGGGGGCAAAGCGGGGCGCAGCGAGAGAGAGAGGGGGGGGCAAAGCGGGGAGCAAAGGGGGGGGGGCAACGTGGGGAGCAAAGGGGGGGGGCAACGTGGGGAGCAAAGGGGGGGGGCAACGCGGGGAGCAAAGGGGGGGGGGCAACGCGGGGAGCAAAGGGGGGGGGGCAACGCGGGGAGCAAAGGGGGGGGCAACGCGGGGAGCAAAGGGGGGGAGACGCGGGGAGCAAAGGGGGGGGGGCAACGTGGGGAGCAAAGGGGGGGGGCAACGTGGGGAGCAAAGGGGGGGGGGCAACGTGGGGAGCAAAGGGGGGGGCAACGTGGGGAGCAAAGGGGGGGGGGCAACGTGGGGAGCAAAGGGGGGG
>NW_026974566.1:0-87747 GCF_015220805.1 Pogoniulus pusillus
AACGGCATTTCTATGGTTCTTCAATGGGGCTAGGATCAAAACGTGTTTCTGCTTCAAAGGAAAGGAGCTAGGAGAAAGTTTCTTTTGCCAGTGTGTGAGGGAGCTGGAAAGCTGCAGAATGGTGCAGGAGATTCCAGGCTAGGCCATTCTGGGCTGGGTCTATAAGCAGAATGAGTGCTTTTTCTAAATGGCATTTCTAAGGTTCTTCCATGGGGCTAGGATGTAAATGTATTTCTGCTTCAAAGGAAAGGAGCTGGGAGAAAGTTTCTTTTGCTAGTGTGTGAGTGAGCTGGAAAGCTGCTGAATGGTGTGGGGGATTTCAGGCTAGGCCATTCCTGGCTGGGTTTATAAGCGGAATGAGTGCTTTTTCTAAATGGCATTTCTATGGTTCTTCAAAGGGGGTAGGATGTAAAAGTGTTTCTGCTTCAAAGGAAAGGAGCCCAGAGAAAGTTTCTTTTGCCAGTGTGTGAGGCAGCTGGAAACCTGCAGAATGGTGCAGGGGATTCCAGGCTAGGCCATTCCTGGCTGGGTCTATAAGCAGAATGAGTGCTTTTTCTAAACGTCATTTCTACTGTTCTTCAATGGGGCTAGGATGTAAAAGTGTTTCTGCTTCAATGAAAATGAGCTAGGAGAAAGTTTCTTTTGCCAGTGTGTGAGGGAGCTGGAAAGCTGCAGAATGGTGCAGGGGATTCCAGGCTAGGCCATTCCTGGCTCGGTCTATAAGGAGAATGAGTGCTTTTTCTACACGGCATTTCTACAGTTCTTCCATGGGGCTAGGATGTAAACGTGTTTCTGCTTCAAAGGAAAGGAGCTAGGAGAAAGTTTCTTTTGCCAGTGTATGAGGGAGCTGGAAAGCTGCAGAATGGTGCAGGGGATTCCAGGCTAGGCCATTCCTGGCTGGGTCTATAAGCAGAATGATTGCTTTTTCTAAATGGCATTTCTATGGTTCTTCAAAGGGATAGGATAAAAAGGCATTTCTGCTTCAAAGGAAAGGAGCTAGGAGAAAGTTTCTTTTGCCATTGTGTGAGGGAGCTGGAAAGCTGCAGAATGGTGCAGGGGATTCCAGGCTAGGCCATTCCTGGCTGGGTCTATAAGCAGAATGAGTGCTTTTTCTAAACGTCGTTTCTATGGTTCTTCAATGGGGCTAGGATGTAAATGTGTTCCTGCTTCAATGGAAAGGAGCTAGGAAAAAGCTTCTTTTGCCAGTGTGTGAGGGAGCTGGAAAGCTGCAGAATGGTGCAGGGGATTCCAGGCTAGGCCATTCCTGGCTGGGTCCATAAGCAGAATGAGTGCTTTTTCTAAATGGCATTTCTATGGTTCTTCAAAGGGAGTAGGATGTAAAAGTGTTTTTGCTTCAAAAGAAAGGAGCTAGGAGAAAGTTTCCTTTGGCAGTGTGTGAGGGAGCTGGAAAGCTGCAGAATGGTGCAGGGGATTCCAGGCTAGGCCATTTCTGGCTGGGTCTATAAGCAGAAGGAGTACTTTTTCTAAACGGCATTTCTATGGTTCTTCAAAGGGGGTAGGAAGTAAAAGTGTTTCTGCTTCAAAGGAAAGGAGCTAGGAGAAAGTTTCTTTTGCCAGTGTATGAGGGAGCTGGAAAGCTGCAGAATGGTGCAGGGGATTCCAGGCTAGGCCATTCCTGGCTGGGTCTATAAGCAGAATGAGTACTTTTTCTAAATGGCATTTCTATGGTTCTTCATAGGGGATAGGATAAAAAGGCATTTCTGCTTCAAAGGAAAGGAGCTAGGAGAAAGTTTCCTTTGGCAGTGTGTGAGGGAGCTGGAAAGCTGCAGAATGGTGCAGGGGATTCCAGGCTAGGCCATTCCTGGTTGGGTCTATAAACAGAATGAGTGCTTTTTCTAGATGGCATTTCTATGGTTCTTCAATGGGACTAGGATGTAAACGTGTTTCTGCTTCAAAGGAAAGGAGCTAGGAGAAAGTTTCTTTTGCCAGTGTGTGAGGGAGCTGGAAAGCTGCAGAATGGTGCAGGGAATTCCAGGCTAGGCCATTCCTGGCTGGGTCTATAAGCAGAATGCGTGCTTTTTCTAAACATCATTTCTAAGGTTCTTCCATGGGGCTTGGATGTAATCGTGTTTCTGCTTCAAAGGAAAGGAGCTAGGAGAAAGTTACTTTTGCCAGTGTGTGAGGGAGCTGGAAAGCTGCAGAATGGTGCAGGAGATTCCAGGCTAGGCCATTCCTGGCTGGGTCTATAAGCAGAATGAGTGCTTTTTCTAAACGTCATTTCTATGGTTCTTCCATGGGGGTAGGATCAAAATGTGTTTCTGCTTCAAAGGAAAGGAGCTAGGAGAAAGTTTCTTTTGCCAGTGTGTGAGGGAGCTGGAAAGCTGCAGAATGGTGCAGGGGATTCCAGGCTAGGCCATTCCTGGCTGGGTCTATAAGCAGAATGAGTGCTTTTTCTAAATGGCATTTCTATGGTTCTTCAAAGGGGATAGGATAAAAAGGCATTTCTGCTTCAAAGGAAAGGAGCTAGGAGAAAGTTTCTTTTGCCAGTGTGTGAGGGAGCTGGAAAGCTGCAGGATGGTGCAGGGGATTCCAGGCTAGGACATTGTTGGCTGGGTCTATCGGCAGAATGAGTGCTTTTTCTAAATGGCATTTTTAAGGTTCTTCCATGGGGCTAGGATGTAAACGTGTTTCTGCTTCAAAGGAAAGGAGCTAGGAGAAAGTTTCTTTTGCTAGTGTGTGAGGGAGCTGGAAAGCTGCAGAATGGTGTGGGGGATTCCAGGCTAGGCCATTCCTGGCTGGGTCAATAAGCAGAATGAGTGCTTTTTCTAAACGGCATTTCTACGGTTCTTCCATGGGGCTAGGATGTAAAGGTGTTTCTGCTTCAAAGGCAAGGAGCTAGGAGAAAGTTTCTTTTGCCAGTGTGTGAGGGATCTGGAAAGCTGCAGAATGGTGCAGGAGATTCCAGGCTATGCCATTCCTGGCTGGGTCTATAAGCAGAATGATTGCTTTTTCTAAATGGCATTTCTATGGTTCCTCAAAGGGGGTAGGATGTAAACGTGTTTCTGCTTCAAAGGAAAGGAGCTAGGAGAAAGTTTCCTTTGCCATTGTGTGAGGGAGCTGGAAAGCTGCAGAATGGTGCAGGGGATTCCAGGCTAGGCCATTCCTGGCTGGGTCTATAAGCAGAATGAGTGCTTTTTCTAAATGGCATTTCTATGGTTCTTCAAAGGGGGTAGGATGTAAAAGTGTTTCTGCTTCAAAGGAAAGGAGCTAGGAGAAAGTTTCCTTTGGCAGTGTGTGAGGGAGCTGGAAAGCTGCAGAATGGTGCAGGGGATTCCAGGCTAGGCCATTCCTGGCTGGGTGTATAAGCAGAATGAGTACTTTTTCTAAACGGCATTTCTATGGTTCTTCAAAGGGGGTGGGATGTAAAAGTGTTTCTGCTTCAAAGGAAAGGAGCTAGGAGAAAGTTTTTTTTGCCAGTGTGTTGTGGAACGCAGTTTCGCGGCAGAGTTATGGGGAAAATACGCGAGGCGTTGACTATTTTATCAGTGATTTATTGCAAAGAATGCGGGTTCCCTCTTCCCGAAACTACACCACCACTGTGAATTCTTTTTGATTGAGATCAAAGTAACATTTCCGAAAATGGCAAATTAAAGAGTCTATGATGTTTAAAGAGAGTTCTTTTGAGTTTCTGTGGTTTGAGTTAATAGTTCATCAGCTACTCACAGTCTGTAGCTTGGCAGGGAGTCTCTTTTTCCCGATGAGGGTCCAGGCATGCAGGCTTTAGTCTCTGCGACTCGGCGTCCGCCCGAGGCGAGACTAGATCGGCGAGCAGTTTGTTGTTGTGAGTCCGGGAAAAAAACCAGAAAGGCTGGAAAAACCCAGAAGGACAAGACGCAGGTCCAGAAGACTAGGGCAAGGGCGCAAGGGCCAAAGCAAAAGGCAAAAGGCAAGAGCACCAGGGCCTCGATCCTGGCCTGTCCACCATTTTTATAATGCTCCAAAATAGGACTAGCCCACAATTCAGACCACTTTTACGTTGTTAACATACATTGGTAAAAACCAGTAAGCAATTTATATAATTGGATAATATTACTCAAACAATATAAAGACCACTCCTCAGGCCAGCCCACCTGCAGGTGCTGGGCAGGCTTGAGATAGTCGTTTCTACTTAACCAAAACAATACCCTGTTGTCTGGAAAGCAAGGCCAAGCGGAAAGGAAAACATGGCCAATGTTTACCCTTTTCACTTACCCTAGGGAGAAATCTTCCCATGGGACTGAAAGATTGTTTTGGGTTTTCGATGCTTCTGGCTAGAATGTGAGGCACTAGAAACTACACAATATAGCAAAAAGCTTAGAGAGCCTTTTGCTACTCTCCATGACACAGTGTATGAGGGAGCTGGAAAGCTGCAGATTGGTGCAGGGGATTCCAGGCTAGGCCATTCCTGGCTGGGTCTATAAGTAGAATGAGTACTTTTTCTAAATGGCATTTCTATGGTTCTTCAAAGGGGATAGGATAAAAAGGCATTTCTGCTTCAAAGGAAAGGAGCTAGGAGAAAGTTTCTTTTGCCAGTGTGTGAGGGAGCTGGAAAGCTGCAGAATGGTGCAGGGGATTCCAGGCTAGGCCATTCCTGGCTGGGTCTATAAGTAGAATGAGTACTTTTTCTAAATGGCATTTCTATGGTTCTTCAAAGGGGATAGGATAAAAAGGCATTTCTGCTTCAAAGGAAAGGAGCTAGGAGAAAGTTTCTTTTGCCAGTGTGTGAGGGAGCTGGAGAGCTGCAGAATGGTGCAGGGGATTCCAGGCTAGGCCATTCCTGGTTGGGTCTATAAACAGAATGAGTGCTTTTTCTAGATGGCATTTCTATGGTTCTTCAATGGGACTAGGATGTAAACGTGTTTCTGCTTCAATGAAAAGGAGCTAGGAGAAAGTTTCTTTTGCCAGTGTGTGAGGGAGCTGGAAAGCTGCAGAATGGTGCAGGGGATTCCAGGCTAGGCCATACCTGGCTGGGTCTATAAGCAGAATGAGTGCTTTTTCTAAATGGCATTTCTATGGTTCATCAAAGGGGGTAGGATGTAAACGTGTTTCTGCTTCAAAGGAAAGGAGCTAGGAGAAAGTTTCCTTTGCCAGTGTGTGAGGGAGCTGGAAAGCTGCAGAATGGTGCAGGGGATACCAGGCTAGGCCATTCCTGGCTGGGTCTATAAGCAGAATGAGTACTTTTTCTAAACGGCATTTCTATGGTTCTTCAAAGGGGGTAGGATGTAAACGTGTTTCTGCTTCAAAGGAAAGGAGCTAGGAGAAAGTTTCTTTTGCCAGTGTGTGAGGGAGCTGGAAAGCTGCAGAATGGTGCAGGGGATTCCACGCTAGGCCATTCCTGGCTGGGTCTATAAGCAGAATGATTGCTTTTTCTAAATGGCATTTCTATGGTTCTTCATAGGGGATAGGATAAAAAGGCATTTCTGCTTCAAACGAACGGAGCTAGGAGAAAGTTTCTTTTGCCAGTGTGTGAGGGAGCTGGAAAGCTGCAGAATGGTGCAGGGGATTCCAGGCTAGGCCATTCCTGGCTGGGTCTATAAGCAGAATGAGTACTTTTTCTAAACGGCATTTCTATGGTTCTTCAAAGAGGGTAGGATGTAAAAGTGTTTCTGCTTCAAAGGCAAGGAGCTAGGAGAAAGTTTCTTTTGCCAGTGTGTGAGGGAGCTGGAAAGCTGCAGAATGGTGCAGGGGATTCCAGGCTAGGCCATTCCTGGCTCGGTCTATAAGGAGAATGAGTGCTTTTTCTACACGGCATTTCTACGGTTCTTCCATGGGGCTAGGATGTAAACGTGTTTCTGCTTCAAAGGAAAGGAGCTAGGAGAAAGTTTCTTTTGCCAGTGTGTGAGGGAGCTGGAAAGCTGCAGAATGGTGCAGGGGATTCCAGGCTAGGCCATTCCTGGCTGGGTCTATAAGCAGAATGATTGCTTTTTCTAAATGGCATTTCTATGGTTCTCCAAAGGGATAGGATAAAAAGGCATTTCTGCTTCAAAGGAAAGGAGCTAGGAGAAAGTTTCTTTTGCCAGTGTGTGAGGGAGCTGGAAAGCTGCAGAATGGTGCAGGGGATTCCAGGCTAGGCCATTTCTGGCTGGGTCTATAAGCAGAAGGAGTACTTTTTCTAAACGGCATTTCTATGGTTCTTCCATGGGGCTAGGATCAAAACGTGTTTCTGCTTCAAAGGAAAGGAGCTAGGAGAAAGTTTCTTTTGCCAGTGTGTGAGGGAGCTGGAAAGCTGCAGAATGGTGCAGGAGATTCCAGGCTAGGCCATTCTGGGCTGGGTCTATAAGCAGAATGAGTGCTTTTTCTAAATGGCATTTCTAAGGTTCTTCCATGGGGCTAGGATGTAAATGTATTTCTGCTTCAAAGGAAAGGAGCTGGGAGAAAGTTTCTTTTGCTAGTGTGTGAGTGAGCTGGAAAGCTGCTGAATGGTGTGGGGGATTTCAGGCTAGGCCATTCCTGGCTGGGTTTATAAGCGGAATGAGTGCTTTTTCTAAATGGCATTTCTATGGTTCTTCAAAGGGGGTAGGATGTAAAAGTGTTTCTGCTTCAAAGGAAAGGAGCTAGGAGAAAGTTTCTTTTGCCAGTGTGTGAGGCAGCTGGAAACCTGCAGAATGGTGCAGGGGATTCCAGGCTAGGCCATTCCTGGCTGGGTCTATAAGCAGAATGAGTGCTTTTTCTAAACGTCTTTTCTACTGTTCTTCAATGGGGCTAGGATGTAAAAGTGTTTCTGCTTCAATGAAAAGGAGCTAGGAGAAAGTTTCTTTTGCCAGTGTGTGAGGGAGCTGGAAAGCTGCAGAATGGTGCAGGGGATTCCAGGCTAGGCCATTCCTGGCTGGGTCTATAAGCAGAATGAGTGCTTTTTCTAAATGGCATTTCTATGGTTCATCAAAG
The DNA here is from genome assembly GCF_015220805.1 of Pogoniulus pusillus. Taxonomy (NCBI): domain Eukaryota; kingdom Metazoa; phylum Chordata; class Aves; order Piciformes; family Lybiidae; genus Pogoniulus; species Pogoniulus pusillus. Next base: position 6,886 of record NW_026974566.1, read on the forward strand.
GGGGTAGGATGTAAATGTGTTTCTGCTTCAAAGGAAAGGAGCTAGGAGAAAGTTTCCTTTGCCAGTGTGTGAGGGAGCTGGAAAGCTGCAGAATGGTGCAGGGGATACCAGGCTAGGCCATTCCTGGCTGGGTCTATAAGCAGAATGATTGCTTTTTCTAAATGGCATTTCTATGGTTCTTCATAGGGGATAGGATAAAAAGGCATTTCTGCTTCAAACGAACGGAGCTAGGAGAAAGTTTCTTTTGCCAGTGTGTGAGGGAGCTGGAAAGCTGCAGAATGGTGCAGGGGATTCCAGGCTAGGCCATTCCTGGCTGGGTCTATAAGCAGAATGAGTACTTTTTCTAAACGGCATTTCTATGGTTCTTCAAAGGGGGTAGGATGTAAAAGTGTTTCTGCTTCAAAGGCAAGGAGCTAGGAGAAAGTTTCTTTTGCCAGTGTGTGAGGGAGCTGGAAAGCTGCAGAATGGTGCAGGGGATTCCAGGCTAGGCCATTCCTGGCTCGGTCTATAAGTAGAATGAGTGCTTTTTCTACACGGCATTTCTACGGTTCTTCCATGGGGCTAGGATGTAAACGTGTTTCTGCTTCAAAGGAAAGGAGCTAGGAGAAAGTTTCTTTTGCTAGTGTGTGAGGGAGCTGGAAAGCTGCAGAATGGTGTGGGGGATTCCAGGCTAGGCCATTCCTGGCTGGGTCAATAAGCAGAATGAGTGCTTTTTCTAAACGGCATTTCTACGGTTCTTCCATGGGGCTAGGATGTAAAGGTGTTTCTGCTTCAAAGGCAAGGAGCTGGGAGAAAGTTTCTTTTGCCAGTGTGTGAGGGATCTGGAAAGCTGCAGAATGGTGCAGGAGATTCCAGGCTAGGCCATTCCTGGCTGGGTCTATAAGCAGAATGATTGCTTTTTCTAAATGGCATTTCTATGGTTCCTCAAAGGGGGTAGGATGTAAATGTGTTTCTGCTTCAAAGGAAAGGAGCTAGGAGAAAGTTTCCTTTGCCATTGTGTGAGGGAGCTGGAAAGCTGCAGAATGGTGCAGGGGATTCCAGGCTAGGCCATTCCTGGCTGGGTCTATAAGCAGAATGAGTGCTTTTTCTAAATGGCATTTCTATGGTTCTTCAAAGGGGGTAGGATGTAAAAGTGTTTCTGCTTCAAAGGAAAGGAGCTAGGAGAAAGTTTCCTTTGGCAGTGTGTGAGGGAGCTGGAAAGCTGCAGAATGGTGCAGGGGATTCCAGGCTAGGCCATTCCTGGCTGGGTGTATAAGCAGAATGAGTACTTTTTCTAAACGGCATTTCTATGGTTCTTCAAAGGGGGTGGGAAGTAAAAGTGTTTCTGCTTCAAAGGAAAGGAGCTAGGAGAAAGTTTTTTTTGCCAGTGTGTTGTGGAACGCAGTTTCGCGGCAGAGTTATGGGGAAAATACGCGAGGCGTTGACTATTTTATCAGTGATTTATTGCAAAGAATGCGGGTTCCCTCTTCCCGAAACTACACCACCACTGTGAATTCTTTTTGATTGAGATCAAAGTAACATTTCCGAAAATGGCAAATTAAAGAGTCTATGATGTTTAAAGAGAGTTCTTTTGAGTTTCTGTGGTTTGAGTTAATAGTTCATCAGCTACTCACAGTCTGTAGCTTGGCAGGGAGTCTCTTTTTCCCGATGAGGGTCCAGGCATGCAGGCTTTAGTCTCTGCGACTCGGCGTCCGCCCGAGGCGAGACTAGATCGGCGAGCAGTTTGTTGTTGTGAGTCCGGGAAAAAAACCAGAAAGGCTGGAAAAACCCAGAAGGACAAGACGCAGGTCCAGAAGACTAGGGCAAGGGCGCAAGGGCCAAAGCAAAAGGCAAAAGGCAAGAGCACCAGGGCCTCGATCCTGGCCTGTCCACCATTTTTATAATGCTCCAAAATAGGACTAGCCCACAATTCAGACCACTTTTACGTTGTTAACATACATTGGTAAAAACCAGTAAGCAATTTATATAATTGGATAATATTACTCAAACAATATAAAGACCACTCCTCAGGCCAGCCCACCTGCAGGTGCTGGGCAGGCTTGAGATAGTCGTTTCTACTTAACCAAAACAATACCCTGTTGTCTGGAAAGCAAGGCCAAGCGGAAAGGAAAACATGGCCAATGTTTACCCTTTTCACTTACCCTAGGGAGAAATCTTCCCATGGGACTGAAAGATTGTTTTGGGTTTTCGATGCTTCTGGCTAGAATGTGAGGCACTAGAAACTACACAATATAGCAAAAAGCTTAGAGAGCCTTTTGCTACTCTCCATGACACAGTGTATGAGGGAGCTGGAAAGCTGCAGATTGGTGCAGGGGATTCCAGGCTAGGCCATTCCTGGCTGGGTCTATAAGTAGAATGAGTACTTTTTCTAAATGGCATTTCTATGGTTCTTCAAAGGGGATAGGATAAAAAGGCATTTCTGCTTCAAAGGAAAGGAGCTAGGAGAAAGTTTCTTTTGCCAGTGTGTGAGGGAGCTGGAAAGCTGCAGAATGGTGCAGGGGATTCCAGGCTAGGCCATTCCTGGCTGGGTCTATAAGTAGAATGAGTACTTTTTCTAAATGGCATTTCTATGGTTCTTCAAAGGGGATAGGATAAAAAGGCGTTTCCGCTTCAAAGGAAAGGAGCTAGGAGAAAGTTTCTTTTGCCAGTGTGTGAGGGAGCTGGAGAGCTGCAGAATGGTGCAGGGGATTCCAGGCTAGGCCATTCCTGGTTGGGTCTATAAACAGAATGAGTGCTTTTTCTAGATGGCATTTCTATGGTTCTTCAATGGGACTAGGATGTAAACGTGTTTCTGCTTCAAAGGAAAGGAGCTAGAAGAAAGTTTCTTTTGCCAGTGTGTGAGCGAGCTGGAAAGCTGCAGAATGGTGCAGGGGATTCCAGGCTAGGCCATTCCTGGCTGGGTCTATAAGCAGAATGAGTGCTTTTTCTAAACATCATTTCTAAGGTTCTTCCATGGGGCTAGGATGTAAACGTGTTTCTGCTTCAAAGGAAAGGAGCTAGGAGAAAGTTTCTTTTGCCAGTGTGCGAGGGAGCTGGAAAGCTGCAGAATGGTGCAGGAGATTCCAGGCTAGGCCATTCCTGGCTGGGTCTATAAGCAGAATGAGTGCTTTTTCTAAAAGTCATTTCTATGGTTCTTCCATGGGGCTAGGATCAAAACGTGTTTTTGCTTCAAAGGAAAGGAGCTAGGAGAAAGTTTCTTTTGCCAGTGTGTGAGGGAGCTGGAAAGCTGCATGTGATGGTTTTGAGGGTTACCCCGCCCCCCCACACTTTGTATTTGCCCCAGCTAACTCAGACGGACCCTGGGAATATAGATGAAGCAATTTATTTACAGCTAGCAGAATTTACAAGCAGCTATTTACAATATATACAGTTATATACAGTTATATACAGAAATATACAAAGGATAAACAATACAAAAGCACAACTCCCCTCCCAGAAACCTGAGTCCCCAGGAGGGGCTCTCAAACCACCCCAATACCTCCCCCCGGCCCTCTCAACCTTACCCCAGTTCTCAGGAAGAAGAGAGGTGCAGCCAAGAGGTTAGGGAGCAAGGTTAGTAGGAGCAGGGTTAATGAGATGTGACTAGGTCTAAGGCAAAAGCAAGAGTGAGAAACAAAATGGAGAAAAAGTCTTTCTTCTTCCCAGAGTTCTCAGCGTAACTGTGAGAGAAGTAGACACAATTTGTTTTTCATTTCACTGCCCGTTATCTAGTTCTTCTACCAAAACATTCCAGCTTGCTTCAAACTAGCACAATCCACCCCTTGTCTACTTCGCTCAGAGTATCGCTGAGAATTATCCAATCTAATCTAAACCAATATTTACACTAAAACAATATATACAAGTTCAGTTCACACTTCAATCAGATGTAGGTGATTCAAAAGCTCAGAACAGGGACTCCCAGGTGATGTTGGGTTCGTGCTCACATACTGTAGATTCTATCGTAGATTCTCTCAGTGTTGGGCGCCGATGTTACCTAGAACAGAAAACTCCTAACAGCTTGAATTTAAACTCTCTCAGCTAAGGTTAAATTTCTCTGTGGAATACACTGGATTTCACCATTCTCCTGCATTACCCAGTAGGTATGACCAGGACCTTCAGCAGAAACCACCCCTCGGACAGGTTTCCCTTCGCCCGAAGGAGAAAATAGCCAAACAGTTTTCCCTAACAGATTCTTTTCACGTACAACAGGAACTTTATCACCGTCTACTGTTTGGACCAAATCTGATTGTGCAGGTCCTCCTCTGTTTACTGAACCTCTACTATTTACCAACCAGGTAGCTTGTGCTAAATGTTTGTCCCAGTTTTTCAGAGTTCCACCCCCCATGGCTTTTAGGGTGGTTTTCAGCAAACCATTGTAGCGCTCAATCTTCCCTGAAGCTGGTGCATAGTAGGGTATGTGATAGATCCATTCAATACCATGCTCTTTGGCCCAGTTTTTCACAAGATTGTTCTTGAAATGAGTGCCATTGTCTGACTCGATTCTCTCTGGAGTTCCATGTCTCCACAAGATCTGTCTCTCCAAACCAACAATGGTGTTACGTGCAGTAGCATGTGGAACTGGATAGGTTTCCAACCATCCAGTGCTGGCTTCTACCATCGTTAGCACATACTGCTTGCCAGAACGAGATCGAGGTAAAGTGATGTAGTCAATCTGCCAGGCTTCACCATACTTGTACTTTGACCATCTCTCACCATACCAAGAAAAGAAAGTGTGTCCTTCTTACTGGTGGGAACTGCCATGGTAGAGACTTTGTTGGTCACATCCTGAGGAATGTAACGGCGACCATCCTGCCACCGCACTCCCAGAAACTGAATTTCTCTGGCAGGTCCTTTGACCTTGTCTCTCTTTATGGCAAAACCTGCTTGCAACAGAATGTCAATGATTTTGTTACCTTTCTCGAAGACTTCCTCAGCAGTTTGGCCCCACACAATGATGTCGTCGATGTACTGGATGTGCTCTGGAGCTTTACCTTTCTCCAGTGCGTTGTGGATGACTGAGTGACAGATGGTTGAGCTGTGTTTCCACCCCTGAGGCAAACGGTTGAACTGGTACTGGATTCCTCTCCAGGTGAATGCAAACTGAGGCCTACACTCCTTTGCTATGGGAATAGAGAAGAAAGCATTAGCAATGTCTATGGTTGCATACCATTTAGCCTCCTTCGATTCCAGCTCGTACTGGAGTTCCAGCATGTCTGGCACAGCTGCACTCATGGGTGGCGTCACCTCGTTGAGGGCATGAAAGTCAACTGTGAGTCTCCAGTCGCCCGTAGGTTTACGCACAGGCCAGATGGGACTGTTGAAAGGTGAATGAGCTTTCTCGATGACAGCCTGACTCTCCAATTGACGAATCAGCTGATGAATGGGCAACAAAGAGTCACGGTTAGTTCTGTACTGCCTATGATGAACAGTTTGAGTTGCAATTGGCACTTCCAGGTCCTCTATGTCATGATGTCCCACAACTGCAGATTCATCAGAAAGTTCAGGTCTAATGGACAATTTCAATTTATCATCCTCAATCTCTACAGATGCTATACCAAAAGCCCATTTATGACCCTTAGGATCTTTGAAACAACCTTGTCTCAAAAAGTCAATTCCCAAAATGCAAGGCGCATCAGGACCAGTTACAATAGTATGTGTCTTCCACTCTTTACCAGTTAAACTGATCTCAGCCTGTATCTTAGTTAATTCTTGAGATCCACCAGTGATTCCAAAGATAGAAATGGACTCTGTCCCTTTGCAATTAGATGGTAATAAAGTACACTGAGCACCTGTGTCAACTAAAGCCCTGTATTTCCGAACTCTTGAACTGCCAGGCCACCTAATGAATACATTCCAATAGATTCGGTTCTCTCCACTATCCCTTTCCTCCTCCTGGCTGGAGGCAGGGCACCCCTAATGCTGAACATGGCATGTGGGGTGTACACAATGATTGGTGTTGTTGTGAGAGGAACTGCAACTGTTGGAACAATTGCAGTTGCTCTCGGGAGCTGAAGAAGTGACAGCTACTTTCCTGGCATTGCTGCCTCTGTTTCTGCCACTCTGCAGATCCCTGACTCTCTTTGAAAGAGCTGAAGTAGGTTTACCATCCCATTTGTTCATGTTCTCCCCATATGTGTCACGCAGAAGTATCCACAGTGACGCACGTGATTGCTGCTGTCTGGGTGGAATTTGTCTCCTCCTGGGCTGGAATTGCCTTGCAGGAGGTGGGCGTCTGTTCCTGACTGCAGAAACATGCACCCATTCAGATGATGCAGGAACGGTATCCTTTACCAGATTGGAAATTGAGGTTGTAAGGTCCTCCTTCAGTTCTTTCATAGTATTTTTCATCTCTGTGGTCATAGTTTGTATGGCAGAGATTATACCAGAATGTGACAAGCTGTCCTCAATCTGCCTGAGCTGGTCAGTGAATTCACCAACAGTGAAAGATCTTCCATTATCACTCCTTGCTAGAAACTTACTGGCCAAAATGTTAGCATAGGATGAAGGAGCAAGCTTAATCAGCTTCTTCATGAGACCTGTTCCCAAAGGAATATCGTCAGGCTCATGAGTGCCATGATCTCCATAAAGCACTTCCTTCACAGCAAACTCCTTCAGAAGTTTAATTCCCTGCTCAACGGTGTTCCACTTCTTGGCAGCCCATGGCAAATCATCTCGGGAAGGATATCTCATAGCCACAGCCAACAAAAGGCGTGTCCATAAGCTAACCCTACCAAGAGGACTTGCTAGGTGTTTGTCCACTCCACTCTCCTTAGTGAGTGGTCCCAGCTGCTTGGCAGACTTGTCTCCTACCTGCAGAGCATTAGCACCAATGCCACGGCATCTCACTAGCCAGCTTAAGATTGGCTCACCTGATTCCCTTGTGTATTCCTTCCTAACTTCCCTGACCTCTCTGAGTGGATCCTTGGAGCCTTGGATGTCATCTTCCTCCTCCTCTTCCTGTTGTTCTGGTGGTGCTGGGCCTTACACAATCTTCCTCATAGCATTCCTAAACTCATTGGAACCATCCTCTCTCCTGGCAGCCAACCTCCCAGCGCTCCTCTCACTTGAGTATTGTTGTCTCAGCACATCTACAAGGTCTCGCAGACTAACTGCCTCCTCTTCCTCCTCTTGCTGCTGATCACCACAGGTCCCCTGTCTTACATCCTCCTGCGAACCATTCTTTGTCTTAGCTTTTGCCTTAGCAGGTGCCAGAAGGGCCTGAGCAGCAACAGACTTGGATGTGTCTGCTGGAGGATTTGAATCTTTAGGAGTCTGACTTGGAGGGTTTGAGTTCAGATCTGCCTTGCTTTTAACAGGAGGATTTTGGTTCTGGTCTGCTGGCTGGGGGTTCGAATTGGCTGAGCTGGTGTCATTAGGATTTGGACTGACTGGGCTAACGTTACTAGCACTAGTAGGATTGTTTGCCTGTCCTCCTGGGATGCCTGCCAATCCTGAGGTGTTATCATTTTTGCTAGGGACATTCTGATTTTGGGTACCTGCCTGTGCTCCTGGGGCTCCTGCTGAACTCTGTCCGTTGTTTCTGGTTTTGCTATCATTGTTTACGTTATTGGCAGGAACATTGGCTGTGTTCCCAGCACTTGGAGAAGGAGGGGCAGAGGCTGGCAAGGGGGAATCCGATAACTGTGTTCCCTTGTTTTGCTGTGAAAGAGACTGCTTCTGAGACACAGAATTTTTCCTAGCTCTTACAGAAGCTGGTTTTGAATTTTTTACCAATAATGCCAAAATTAATATGAATATTAAAATCATGAGGCAAATATTAAAAACTGTGAGAAGAAAAACAGTTTTACAAGAGCATGTACCTATGCAAACAGTTGGAATTCCTGTCTTAGGCTGAATAACTCTCATTAGAGCCATATTTAAAGCAGAATTTCCATTGATTGTCACATTATTGACCAGAGCTCCTGTAATGTCCTTGGTAATATTCTCAGAGATATTAAAACCAGCATAACCAAGAATAAAATCACCCCAGCTCCAGAACATATCTGAAACCTTAGCTTTAGCCTTATTATAAGCCAGATCAATGAAATAAGCAACAATTTGACCTTTTAACCAACTAAATGCCAAGAAAACAAAACCAGACCAGAGCAATGCACCAACCAAATACAATAGCTGCTTGATTAGCTTCATCTTAATTCCCAGAGCTAATTTCCAGTCTCTCAAAAATATCTAGCCCCACGTTGGGCGCCAATAAAAAATGTGATGGTTTTGAGGGTTACCCCGCCCCCCTACACTTTGTATTTGCCCCAGCTAACTCAGACGGACCCTGGGAATATAGATGAAGCAATTTATTTACAGCTAGCAGAATTTACAAGCAGCTATTTACAATATATACAGTTATATACAGTTATATACAGAAATATACAAAGGATAAACAATACAAAAGCACAACTCCCCTCCCAGAAACCTGAGTCCCCAGGAGGGGCTCTCAAACCACCCCAACACCTCCCCCCGGCCCTCTCAACCTTACCCCAGTTCTCAGGAAGAAGAGAGGTGCAGCCAAGAGGTTAGGGAGCAAGGTTAGTAGGAGCAGGGTTAATGAGATGTGACTAGGTCTAAGGCAAAAGCAAGAGTGAGAAACAAAATGGAGAAAAAGTCTTTCTTCTTCCCAGAGTTCTCAGCGTAACTGTGAGAGAAGTAGACACAATTTGTTTTTCATTTCACTGCCCGTTATCTAGTTCTTCTACCAAAACATTCCAGCTTGCTTCAAACTAGCACACTGCAGAACGGTGCAGGGGATTCCAGGCTAGGCCATTCCTGGCTGGGTCTATAAGCAGAATGAGTGCTTTTTCTAAAAGTCATTTCTATGGTTCTTCCATGGGGCTAGGATCAAAACGTGTTTCTGCTTCAAAGGAAAGGAGCTAGGAGAAAGTTTCTTTTGCCAGTGTGTGAGGGAGCTGGAAAGCTGCAGAACGGTGCAGGGGATTCCAGGCTAGGCCATTCCTGGCTGGGTATATAAGCAGAAGGAGTGCTTTTTCTAAACGGCATTTCTGTGGTTCTTCAAAGGGGATAGGATCAAAAGGCGTTTCTGCTTCAAAGGAAAGGAGCTAGGAGAAAGTTTCCTTTGCCAGTGTGTGAGGGAGCTGGAAAGCTGCAGAATGGTGCAGGGGATTCCAGGCTAGGCCATTCCTGGCTGGGTCTATAAGCAGAATGATTGCTTTTTCTAAACGTCGTTTCTATGGTTCTTCAATGGGGCTAGAATGTAAATGTGTTTCTGCTTCAATGGAAAGGAGCTAGGAGAAAGCTTCTTTTGCCAGTGTGTGAGGGAGCTGGAAAGCTGCAGAATGGTGCAGGGGATTCCAGGCTAGGCCATTCCTGACTGGGTCTATAAGCAGAATGGTTGCTTTTTCTAAATGGCATTTCTATGGTTCTTCATAGGGGATAGGATAAAAAGGCATTTCTGCTTCAAAGGAAAGGAGCTAGGAGAAAGTTTCTTTTGCCAGTGTGTGAGGGAGCAGGAAAGCTGCAGAATGGTGCAGGGGATTCCAGGCTAGGCCATTCCTGACTGGGTCTATAAGCAGAATGATTGCTTTTTCTAAATGGCATTTCTATGGTTCTTCAAAGGGGGTAGGATCAAAAGGTGTTTCTGCTTCAAAGGCAAGGAGCTAGGAGAAAGTTTCTTTTGCCAGTGTGTGAGGGAGCTGGAAAGCTGCAGAACGGTGCAGGGGATTCCAGGCTAGGCCATTCCTGGCTGGGTCTATAAGCAGAATGAGTGCTTTTTCTAAACATCATTTCTAAAGTTCTTCCATGGGGCTAGGATGTAAATGTGTTTCTGCTTCAAAGGAAAGGAGCTAGGAGAAAGTTTCTTTTGCCAGTGTGTGAGGGAGCTGGAAAGCTGCAGAATGGTGCAGGAGATTCCAGGCTAGGCCATTCCTGGCTGGGTCTATAAGCAGAATGAGTGCTTTTTCTGAGCGTCATTTCTATGGTTCTTCCATGGGGCTAGGATCAAAACGTGTTTCTACTTCAAAGGAAAGGAGCTAGGAGAAAGTTTCCTTTGCCAGTGTGTGAGGGAGCTTGAAAGCTGCAGAATGGTGCAGGGGATTCCAGGCTAGGCCATTCCTGGCTGGGTCTATAAGCAGAAGGAGTGCTTTTTCTAAACGTCGTTTCTATTGTTCTTCAATGTGGCTAGGATGTAAAAGTGTTTCTGCTTCAAAGGAAAGGAGTTAGGAGAAAGTTTCCTTTGCCAGTGCGTGAGGGAGCTGGAAAGCTGCAGAATGGTGCAGGGGATTCCAGGCTAGGCCATTCCTGGCTGGGTCTATAAGCAGAATGATTACTTTTTCTAAACGTCATTTCTATGGTTTTTCCATGGGGCTAGGATGTAAACGTGTTTCTGCTTCAAAGGAAAGGAGCTAGGAGAAAGTTTCTTTTGCCAGTGTGTGAGGGAGCTGGAAAGCTGCAGAATGGTGCAGGGGATTCCAGGCTAGGCCATTCCTGGCTGGGTCTATAAGCAGAATGATTGCTTTTTCTAAATGGCATTTCTATGGTTCTTCAAAGGGGATAGGATAAAAAGGCATTTCTGCTTCAAAGGAAAGGAGCTAGGAGAAAGTTTCTTTTGCCAGTGTGTGAGGGAGCTGGAAAGCTGCAGAATGGTGCAGGGGATTCCAGGCTAGGCCATTCCTGGTTGGGTCTATAAACAGAATGAGTGCTTTTTCCAGATGGCATTTCTATGGTTCTTCAATGGGACTAGGATGTAAACGTGTTTCTGCTTCAAAGGAAAGGAGCTAGAAGAAAGTTTCTTTTGCCAGTGTGTGAGGGAGCTGGAAAGCTGCAGAATGGTGCAGGGGATTCCAGGCTAGGCCATTCCTGGCTGGGTCTATAAGCAGAATGATTGCTTTTTCTAAACGGCATTTCTATGGTTCTTCAAAGGGGATAGAATAAAAAGGCATTTCTGCTTCAAAGGAAAGGAGCTAGGAGAAAGTTTCTTTTGCCAGTGTGTGAGGGAGCTGGAAAGCTGCAGAATGGTGCAGGGGATTCCAGGCTAGGCCATTCCTGGCTGGGTCTATAAGAGAATGAGTGCTTTTTCTAAATGGCATTTCTATGGTTCTTCCATGGGGCTAGGATGTAAAAGTGTTTCTGCTTCAAAGAAAGGAGCTAGGAGAGAGTTTCTTTTGCCAGTGTGTGAGGGAGCTGGAAAGCTGCAGAATGGTGCAGGGGATTCCAGGCTAGGCCATTCCTGGTTGGGTCTGTAAACAGAATGAGTGCTTTTTCTAGATGGCATTTCTATGGTTCTTCAAAGGGGGTAGGATCAAAAGGTGTTTCTGCTTCAAAGGCAAGGAGCTAGGAGAAAGTTTCTTTTGCCAGTGTGTGAGGGAGCTGGAAAGCTGCAGAACGGTGCAGGGGATTCCAGGCTAGGCCATTCCTGGCTGGGTCTATAAGCAGAATGAGTGCTTTTTCTAAACATCATTTCTAAGGTTCTTCCATGGGGCTAGGATGTAAATGTGTTTCTGCTTCAAAGGAAAGGCGCTAGGAGAAAGTTTCTTTTGCCAGTGTGTGAGGGAGCTGGAAAGCTGCAGAATGGTGCAGGAGATTCCAGGCTAGGCCATTCCTGGCTGGGTCTATAAGCAGAATGAGTGCTTTTTCTGAGCGTCATTTCTATGGTTCTTCCATGGGGCTAGGATCAAAACGTGTTTCTGCTTCAAAGGAAAGGAGCTAGGAGAAAGTTTCCTTTGCCAGTGTGTGAGGGAGCTGGAAAGCTGCAGAATGGTGCAGGGGATTCCAGGCTAGGCCATTCCTGGCTGGGTCTATAAGCAGAAGGAGTGCTTTTTCTAAACGTCGTTTCTATTGTTCTTCAATGGGGCTAGGATGTAAATGTGTTTCTGCTTCAAAGGAAAGGAGTTAGGAGAAAGTTTCCTTTGCCAGTGCGTGAGGGAGCTGGAAAGCTGCAGAATGGTGCAGGGGATTCCAGGCTAGGCCATTCCTGGCTGGGTCTATAAGCAGAATGATTGCTTTTTCTAAACGTCGTTTCTATGGTTCTTCAATGGGGCTAGGATGTAAACGTGTTTCTGCTTCAAAAAAAAGGAGCTAGGAGAAAGTTTCTTTTGCCAGTGTGTGAGGGAGCTGGAAAGCTGCAGAATGGTGCAGGGGATTCCAGGCTAGGCCATTCCTGGTTGGGTCTATAAGCAGAATGATTGCTTTTTCTAAATGGCATTTCTATGGTTCTTCAAAGGGGCTAGGATGTAAATGTGTTTCTGCTTCAAAGGAAAGGAGCTAGGAGAAAGTTTCTTTTGCCAGTGTGTGAGGGAGCTGGAAAGCTGCAGAATGGTGCAGGAGATTCCAGGCTAGGCCATTCTTGGCTGGGTCTATAAGCAGAATGAGTACTTTTTCTAAACGTCGTTTCTATGGTCCTTGAATGGGGCTAGGATGTAAATGTGTTTCTGCTTCAATGGAAAGGAGCTAGGAGAAAGCTTCTTTTGCCAGTGTGTGAGGGAGCTGGAAAGCTGCATAATGGTGCAGGGGATTCCAGGCTAGGCCATTCCTGGCTGGGTCTATAAGCAGAATGAGTGCTTTTTCTAAACGGCATTTCTATGGTTCTTTTAAGGGGGTAGGATGTAAAAGTGTTTTTCTTCAAAGGAAAGGAGCTAGGAGAAAGTTTCCTTTGGCAGTGTGTGAGGGAGCTGGAAAGCTGCAGAATGGTGCAGGAGATTCCAGGCTAGGCCATTCCTGGCTGGGTCTATAAGGAGAATGATTGCTTTTTCTAAATGGCATTTCTATGGTTCTTCATAGGGGATAGGATAAAAAGGCATTTCTGCTTCAAAGGAAAGGAGCTAGGAGAAAGTTTCTTTTGCCAGTGTGTGAGGGAGCTGGAAAGCTGCAGAATGGTGCAGGGGATTCCAGGCAAGGCCATTCCTGGCTGGGTCTATAAGCAGAATGATTGCTTTTTCTAAATGGCATTTCTATGGTTCTTCAAAGGGGATAGGATAAAAAGGCATTCCTGCTTCAAAGGAAAGGAGCTAGGAGAAAGTTTCTTTTGCCAGTGTGTGAGGGAGCTGGAAAGCTGCAGAATGGTGCAGGGGATTCCAGGCTAGGCCATTCCTGGCTGGGTCTATAAGCAGAATGATTGCTTTTTCTAAACGGCATTTCTATGGTTCTTCAAAGGGGATAGGATAAAAAGGCATTTCTGCTTCAAAGGAAAGGAGCTAGGAGAAAGTTTCTTTTGCCAGTGTGTGAGGGAGCTGGAAAGCTGCAGAATGGTGCAGGGGATTCCAGGCTAGGCCATTCCTGGCTGGGTCTATAAGAGAATGAGTGCTTTTTCTAAATGGCATTTCTATGGTTCTTCCATGGGGCTAGGATGTAAAAGTGTTTCTGCTTCAAAGAAAGGAGCTAGGAGAGAGTTTCTTTTGCCAGTGTGTGAGGGAGCTGGAAAGCTGCAGAATGGTGCAGGGGATTCCAGGCTAGGCCATTCCTGGTTGGCTCTATAAACAGAATGAGTGCTTTTTCTAGATGGCATTTCTATGGTTCTTCAAAGGGGGTAGGATCAAAAGCTGTTTCTGCTTCAAAGGCAAGGAGCTAGGAGAAAGTTTCTTTTGCCAGTGTGTGAGGGAGCTGGAAAGCTGCAGAACGGTGCAGGGGATTCCAGGCTAGACCATTCCTGGCTGGGTCTATAAGCAGAATGAGTGCTTTTTCTAAACATCATTTCTAAGGTTCTTCCATGGGGCTAGGATGTAAATGTGTTTCTGCTTCAAAGGAAAGGAGCTAGGAGAAAGTTTCTTTTGCCAGTGTGTGAGGGAGCTGGAAAGCTGCAGAATGGTGCAGGAGATTCCAGGCTAGGCCATTCCTGGCTGGGTCTATAAGCAGAATGAGTGCTTTTTCTGAGCGTCATTTCTATGGTTCTTCCATGGGGCTAGGATCAAAACGTGTTTCTGCTTCAAAGGAAAGGAGCTAGGAGAAAGTTTCCTTTGCCAGTGTGTGAGGGAGCTGGAAAGCTGCAGAATGGTGCAGGAGATTCCAGGCTAGGCCATTCCTGGCTGGGTCTATAAGCAGAATGAGTGCTTTTTCTGAGCGTCATTTCTATGGTTCTTCCATGGGGCTAGGATCAAAACGTGTTTCTGCTTCAAAGGAAAGGAGCTAGGAGAAAGTTTCCTTTGCCAGTGTGTGAGGGAGCTGGAAAGCTGCAGAATGGTGCAGGGGATTCCAGGCTAGGCCATTCCTGGCTGGGTCTATAAGCAGAAGGAGTGCTTTTTCTAAACGTCGTTTCTATTGTTCTTCAATGGGGCTAGGATGTAAATGTGTTTCTGCTTCAAAGGAAAGGAGTTAGCAGAAAGTTTCCTTTGCCAGTGCGTGAGGGAGCTGGAAAGCTGCAGAATGGTGCAGGGGATTCCAGGCTAGGCCATTCCTGGCTGGGTCTATAAGCAGAATGATTGCTTTTTCTAAACGTCGTTTCTATGGTTCTTCAATGGGGCTAGGATGTAAACGTGTTTCTGCTTCAAAAAAAAGGAGCTAGGAGAAAGTTTCTTTTGCCAGTGTGTGAGGGAGCTGGAAAGCTGCAGAATGGTGCAGGGGATTCCAGGCTAGGCCATTCCTGGTTGGGTCTATAAGCAGAATGATTGCTTTTTCTAAATGGCATTTCTATGGTTCTTCAAAGGGGGTAGGATGTAAATGTGTTTCTGCTTCAAAGGAAAGGAGCTAGGAGAAAGTTTCCTTTGCCAGTGTGTGAGGGAGCTTGAAAGCTGCAGAATGGTGCAGGGGATTCCAGGCTAGGCCATTCCTGGCTGGGTCTTTAAGGTCAAGGAGTGCTTTTTCTAAACGTCGTTTCTATTGTTCTTCAATGGGGCTAGGATGTAAAAGTGTTTCTGCTTCAAAGGAAAGGAGTTAGGAGAAAGTTTCCTTTGCCAGTGCGTGAGGGTGCTGGAAAGCTGCAGAATGGTGCAGGAGATTCCAGGCAAGGCCATTCCTGGCTGGGTCTATAAGCAGAATGAATACTTTTTCTAAACGTCATTTCTATGGTTTTTCCATGGGGCGAGGATGTAAAAGTGTTTCTGCTTCAAAGGAAAGGAGCTAGGACAAAGTTTCCTTTGCCAGTGTGTGAGGGAGCTGGAAAGCTGCAGAATGGTGCAGGGGATTCCAGGCTAGGCCATTCCTGGCTGGGTCTATAAGCAGAATGATTGCTTTTTCTAAATGGCATTTCTATGATTCTTCATAGGGGATAGGATAAAAAGGCATTTCTGCTTCAAAGGAAAGGAGCTAGGAGAAAGTTTCTTTTGCCAGTGTGTGAGGGAGCTGGAAAGCTGCAGAATGGTGCAGGGGATTCCAGGCAAGGCCATTCCTGGCTGGGTCTATAAGCAGAATGATTGCTTTTTCTAAATGGCATTTCTATGGTTCTTCAAAGGGGATAGGATAAAAAGGCATTTCTGCTTCAAAGGAAAGGAGCTAGGAGAAAGTTTCTTTTGCCAGTGTGTGAGGGAGCTGGAAAGCTGCAGAATGGTGCAGGGGATTCCAGGCTAGGCCATTCCTGGCTGGGTCTATAAGCAGAATGAGTGCTTTTTCTAAACATCATTTCTAAGGTTCTTCCATGGGGCTAGGATGTAAACGTGTTTCTGCTTCAAAGGAAAGGAGCTCGGAGAAAGTTTCTTTTGCCATTGTGTGAGGGAGCTGGAAAGCTGCAGAATGGTGCAGGGGATTCCAGGCTAGGCCATTCCTGGCTGGGTCTATAAGCAGAATGAGTGCTTTTTCTAAACGGCATTTCTATGGTTCTTCAAAGGGGATAGGATCAAAAGGCGTTTCTGTTTCAAAGAAAGGAGCTAGGAGAGAGTTTCTTTTGCCAGTGTGTGAGGGAGCTGGAAAGCTGCAGAATGGTGCAGGGGATTCCAGGCTAGGCCATTCCTGGCTGGGTCTATAAACAGAATGAGTGCTTTTTCTAGATGGCATTTCTATGGTTCTTCAAAGGGGGTAGGATAAAAAGGCATTTCTGCTTCAAAGGAAAGGAGCTAGGAGAAAGTTTCTTTTGCCAGTGTGTGAGGGAGCTGGAAAACTGCAGAATGCTGCAGGGGATTCCAGGCTAGGCCATTCCTGGTTGGGTCTATAAACAGAATGAGTGCTTTTTCCAGATGGCATTTCTATGGTTCTTCAATGGGACTAGGATGTAAACGTGTTTCTGCTTCAAAGGAAAGGAGCTAGAAGAAAGTTTCTTTTGCCAGTGTGTGAGGGAGCTGGAAAGCTGCAGAATGGTGCAGGGGATTCCAGGCTAGGCCATTCCTGGCTGGGTCTATAAGCAGAATGATTGCTTTTTCTAAACGGCATTTCTATGGTTCTTCAAAGGGGATAGGATAAAAAGGCATTTCTGCTTCAAAGGAAAGGAGCTAGGAGAAAGTTTCTTTTGCCAGTGTGTGAGGGAGCTGGAAAGCTGCAGAATGGTGCAGGGGATTCCAGGCTAGGCCATTCCTGGCTGGGTCTATAAGCAGAATGAGTGCTTTTTCTAAATGGCATTTCTATGGTTCTTCAAAGGGGGTAGGATGTAAAGCGTTTCTGCTTCAAAGGAAAGGAGCTAGGAGAAAGTTTCCTTTGGCAGTGTGTGAGGGAGCTGGAAAGCTGCAGAATGGTGCAGGGGATTCCAGGCTAGGCCATTCCTGGCTGGGTCTATAAGCAGAATGAGTACTTTTTCTAAACGGCATTTCTATGGTTCTTCAAAGGGGATAGGAAGTAAAAGTGTTTCTGCTTCAAAGGAAAGGAGCTAGCAGAAAGTTTCTTTTGCCAGTGTATGAGGGAGCTGGAAAGCTGCAGAATGGTGCAGGGGATTCCAAGCTAGGCCATTCCTGGCTGGGTCTATAAGGAGAATGATTGCTTTTTCTAAATGGCATTTCTATGGTTCTTCAATGGGGATAGGATGTAAACGTGTTTCTGCTTCAAAGGAAAGGAGCTAGGAGAAAGTTTCTTTTGCCAGTGTGTGAGGGAGCTGGAAAGCTGCAGAATGGTGCAGGGGATTCCAGGCTAGGCCATTCCTGGCTGGGTCTATAAGCAGAATGAGTGCTTTTTCTAAACGGCATTTCTATGGTTCTTCAATGGGGCTAGGATGTAAACGTGTTTCTGCTTCAAAGGAAAGGAGCTAGGAGAAAGTTTCTTTTGCCAGTGTGTGAGGGAGCTGGAAAGCTGCAGAATGGTGCAGGGGATTCCAGGCTAGGCCATTCCTGGCTGGGTCTATAAGCAGAATGAGTGCTTTTTCTAAACGGCATTTCTATGGTTCTTCAATGGGGCTAGGATGTAAAAGTGTTTCTGCTTCAAAGGAAAGGAGCTAGGAGAAAGTTTCTTTTGCCAGTGTGTGAGGGAGCTGGAAAGCTGCAGAATGGTGCAGGGGATTCCAGGCTAGGCCATTCCTGGCTGGGTCTATAAGCAGAATGAGTGCTTTTTCTAAACGGCATTTCTATGGTTCTTCAAAGGGGCTAGGATGTAAAAGTGTTTCTGCTTCAAAGGAAAGGAGCTAGGAGAAAGTTTCTTTTGCCAGTGTGTGAGGGAGCTGGAAAGCTGCAGAATGGTGCAGGGGATTCCAGGCTAGGCCATTCCTGGCTGGGTCTATAAGCAGAATGAGTGCTTTTTCTAAACGGCATTTCTATGGTTCTTCAATGGGGCTAGGATGTAAAAGTGTTTCTGCTTCAAAGGAAAGGAGCTAGGAGAAAGTTTCTTTTGCCAGTGTGTGAGGGAGCTGGAAAGCTGCAGAATGGTGCAGGGGATTCCAGGCTAGGCCATTCCTGGCTGGGTCTATAAGCAGAATGAGTGCTTTTTCTAAACGGCATTTCTATGGTTCTTCAATGGGGCTAGGATGTAAACGTGTTTCTGCTTCAAAGGAAAGGAGCTAGGAGAAAGTTTCTTTTGCCAGTGTGTGAGGGAGCTGGAAAGCTGCAGAATGGTGCAGGGGATTCCAGGCTAGGCCATTCCTGGCTGGGTCTATAAGCAGAATGAGTGCTTTTTCTAAACGGCATTTCTATGGTTCTTCAATGGGGCTAGGATGTAAAAGTGTTTCTGCTTCAAAGGAAAGGAGCTAGGAGAAAGTTTCTTTTGCCAGTGTGTGAGGGAGCTGGAAAGCTGCAGAATGGTGCAGGGGATTCCAGGCTAGGCCATTCCTGGCTGGGTCTATAAGCAGAATGAGTGCTTTTTCTAAACGGCATTTCTATGGTTCTTCAATGGGGCTAGGATGTAAACGTGTTTCTGCTTCAAAGGAAAGGAGCTAGGAGAAAGTTTCTTTTGCCAGTGTGTGAGGGAGCTGGAAAGCTGCAGAATGGTGCAGGGGATTCCAGGCTAGGCCATTCCTGGCTGGGTCTATAAGCAGAATGAGTGCTTTTTCTAAACGGCATTTCTATGGTTCTTCAATGGGGCTAGGATGTAAAAGTGTTTCTGCTTCAAAGGAAAGGAGCTAGGAGAAAGTTTCTTTTGCCAGTGTGTGAGGGAGCTGGACAGCTGCAGAACGGTGCAGGGGATTCCAGGCTAGGCCATTCCTGGCTGGGTCTATAAGCAGAATGAGTGCTTTTTCTAAACGGCATTTCTATGGTTCTTCAATGGGGCTAGGATGTAAAAGTGTTTCTGCTTCAAAGGAAAGGAGCTAGGAGAAAGTTTCTTTTGCCAGTGTGTGAGGGAGCTGGAAAGCTGCAGAATGGTGCAGGGGATTCCAGGCTAGGCCATTCCTGGCTGGGTCTATAAGCAGAATGAGTGCTTTTTCTAAACGGCATTTCTATGGTTCTTCAATGGGGCTAGGATGTAAACGTGTTTCTGCTTCAAAGGAAAGGAGCTAGGAGAAAGTTTCTTTTGCCAGTGTGTGAGGGAGCTGGAAAGCTGCAGAATGGTGCAGGGGATTCCAGGCTAGGCCATTCCTGGCTGGGTCTATAAGCAGAATGAGTGCTTTTTCTAAACGGCATTTCTATGGTTCTTCAATGGGGCTAGGATGTAAACGTGTTTCTGCTTCAAAGGAAAGGAGCTAGGAGAAAGTTTCTTTTGCCAGTGTGTGAGGGAGCTGGAAAGCTGCAGAATGGTGCAGGGGATTCCAGGCTAGGCCATTCCTGGCTGGGTCTATAAGCAGAATGAGTGCTTTTTCTAAACGGCATTTCTATGGTTCTTCAATGGGGCTAGGATCTAAAAGTGTTTCTGCTTCAAAGGAAAGGAGCTAGGAGAAAGTTTCTTTTGCCAGTGTGTGAGGGAGCTGGAAAGCTGCAGAATGGTGCAGGGGATTCCAGGCTAGGCCATTCCTGGCTGGGTCTATAAGCAGAATGAGTGCTTTTTCTAAACGGCATTTCTATGGTTCTTCAATGGGGCTAGGATGTAAACGTGTTTCTGCTTCAAAGGAAAGGAGCTAGGAGAAAGTTTCTTTTGCCAGTGTGTGAGGGAGCTGGAAAGCTGCAGAATGGTGCAGGGGATTCCAGGCTAGGCCATTCCTGGCTGGGTCTATAAGCAGAATGAGTGCTTTTTCTAAACGGCATTTCTATGGTTCTTCAATGGGGCTAGGATGTAAACGTGTTTCTGCTTCAAAGGAAAGGAGCTAGGAGAAAGTTTCTTTTGCCAGTGTGTGAGGGAGCTGGAAAGCTGCAGAATGGTGCAGGGGATTCCAGGCTAGGCCATTCCTGGCTGGGTCTATAAGCAGAAGGAGTGCTTTTTCTAAACGGCATTTCTATGGTTCTTCAATGGGGCTAGGATGTAAACGTGTTTCTGCTTCAAAGGAAAGGAGCTAGGAGAAAGTTTCTTTTGCCAGTGTGTGAGGGAGCTGGAAAGCTGCAGAATGGTGCAGGGGATTCCAGGCTAGGCCATTCCTGGCTGGGTCTATAAGCAGAATGAGTGCTTTTTCTAAACGGCATTTCTATGGTTCTTCAAAGGGGCTAGGATGTAAAAGTGTTTCTGCTTCAAAGGAAAGGAGCTAGGAGAAAGTTTCTTTTGCCAGTGTGTGAGGGAGCTGGAAAGCTGCAGAATGGTGCAGGGGATTCCAGGCTAGGCCATTCCTGGCTGGGTCTATAAGCAGAATGAGTGCTTTTTCTAAATGGCATTTCTATGGTTCTTCAATGGGGCTAGGATGTAAACGTGTTTCTGCTTCAAAGGAAAGGAGCTAGGAGAAAGTTTCTTTTGCCAGTGTGTGAGGGAGCTGGAAAGCTGCAGAATGGTGCAGGGGATTCCAGGCTAGGCCATTCCTGGCTGGGTCTATAAGCAGAATGAGTGCTTTTTCTAAACGGCATTTCTATGGTTCTTCAATGGGGCTAGGATGTAAACGTGTTTCTGCTTCAAAGGAAAGGAGCTAGGAGAAAGTTTCTTTTGCCAGTGTGTGAGGGAGCTGGAAAGCTGCAGAATGGTGCAGGGGATTCCAGGCTAGGCCATTCCTGGCTGGGTCTATAAGCAGAATGAGTGCTTTTTCTACACGGCATTTCTATGGTTCTTCAATGGGGCTAGGATGTAAACGTGTTTCTGCTTCAAAGGAAAGGAGCTAGGAGAAAGTTTCTTTTGCCAGTGTGTGAGGGAGCTGGAAAGCTGCAGAATGGTGCAGGGGATTCCAGGCTAGGCCATTCCTGGCTGGGTCTATAAGCAGAATGAGTGCTTTTTCTAAACGGCATTTCTATGGTTCTTCAATGGGGCTAGGATGTAAACGTGTTTCTGCTTCAAAGGAAAGGAGCTAGGAGAAAGTTTCTTTTGCCAGTGTGTGAGGGAGCTGGAAAGCTGCAGAATGGTGCAGGGGATTCCAGGCTAGGCCATTCCTGGCTGGGTCTATAAGCAGAATGAGTGCTTTTTCTAAACGGCATTTCTATGGTTCTTCAATGGGGCTAGGATGTAAACGTGTTTCTGCTTCAAAGGAAAGGAGCTAGGAGAAAGTTTCTTTTGCCAGTGTGTGAGGGAGCTGGAAAGCTGCAGAATGGTGCAGGGGATTCCAGGCTAGGCCATTCCTGGCTGGGTCTATAAGCAGAATGAGTGCTTTTTCTAAACGGCATTTCTATGGTTCTTCAATGGGGCTAGGATGTAAAAGTGTTTCTGCTTCAAAGGAAAGGAGCTAGGAGAAAGTTTCTTTTGCCAGTGTGTGAGGGAGCTGGAAAGCTGCAGAATGGTGCAGGGGATTCCAGGCTAGGCCATTCCTGGCTGGGTCTATAAGCAGAATGAGTGCTTTTTCTAAACGGCATTTCTATGGTTCTTCAATGGGGCTAGGATGTAAAAGTGTTTCTGCTTCAAAGGAAAGGAGCTAGGAGAAAGTTTCTTTTGCCAGTGTGTGAGGGAGCTGGAAAGCTGCAGAATGGTGCAGGGGATTCCAGGCTAGGCCATTCCTGGCTGGGTCTATAAGCAGAATGAGTGCTTTTTCTAAACGGCATTTCTATGGTTCTTCAATGGGGCTAGGATGTAAACGTGTTTCTGCTTCAAAGGAAAGGAGCTAGGAGAAAGTTTCTTTTGCCAGTGTGTGAGGGAGCTGGAAAGCTGCAGAATGGTGCAGGGGATTCCAGGCTAGGCCATTCCTGGCTGGGTCTATAAGCAGAATGAGTGCTTTTTCTAAACGGCATTTCTATGGTTCTTCAATGGGGCTAGGATGTAAATGTGTTTCTGCTTCAAAGGAAAGGAGCTAGGAGAAAGTTTCTTTTGCCAGTGTGTGAGGAGCTGGAAAGCTGCAGAATGGTGCAGGGGATTCCAGGCTAGGCCATTCCTGGCTGGGTCTATAAGCAGAATGAGTGCTTTTTCTAAATGGCATTTCTATGGTTCTTCAATGGGGCTAGGATGTAAACGTGTTTCTGCTTCAAAGGAAAGGAGCTAGGAGAAAGTTTCTTTTGCCAGTGTGTGAGGGAGCTGGAAAGCTGCAGAATGGTGCAGGGGATTCCAGGCTAGGCCATTCCTGGCTGGGTCTATAAGCAGAATGAGTGCTTTTTCTAAACGGCATTTCTATGGTTCTTCAATGGGGCTAGGATGTAAACGTGTTTCTGCTTCAAAGGAAAGGAGCTAGGAGAAAGTTTCTTTTGCCAGTGTGTGAGGGAGCTGGAAAGCTGCAGAATGGTGCAGGGGATTCCAGGCTAGGCCATTCCTGGCTGGGTCTATAAGCAGAATGAGTGCTTTTTCTAAACGGCATTTCTATGGTTCTTCAATGGGGCTAGGATGTAAACGTGTTTCTGCTTCAAAGGAAAGGAGCTAGGAGAAAGTTTCTTTTGCCAGTGTGTGAGGGAGCTGGAAAGCTGCAGAATGGTGCAGGGGATTCCAGGCTAGGCCATTCCTGGCTGGGTCTATAAGCAGAATGAGTGCTTTTTCTAAACGGCATTTCTATGGTTCTTCAATGGGGCTAGGATGTAAACGTGTTTCTGCTTCAAAGGAAAGGAGCTAGGAGAAAGTTTCTTTTGCCAGTGTGTGAGGGAGCTGGAAAGCTGCAGAATGGTGCAGGGGATTCCAGGCTAGGCCATTCCTGGCTGGGTCTATAAGCAGAATGAGTGCTTTTTCTAAACGGCATTTCTATGGTTCTTCAATGGGGCTAGGATGTAAACGTGTTTCTGCTTCAAAGGAAAGGAGCTAGGAGAAAGTTTCTTTTGCCAGTGTGTGAGGGAGCTGGAAAGCTGCAGAATGGTGCAGGGGATTCCAGGCTAGGCCATTCCTGGCTGGGTCTATAAGCAGAATGAGTGCTTTTTCTAAACGGCATTTCTATGGTTCTTCAATGGGGCTAGGATGTAAAAGTGTTTCTGCTTCAAAGGAAAGGAGCTAGGAGAAAGTTTCTTTTGCCAGTGTGTGAGGGAGCTGGAAAGCTGCAGAATGGTGCAGGGGATTCCAGGCTAGGCCATTCCTGGCTGGGTCTATAAGCAGAATGAGTGCTTTTTCTAAACGGCATTTCTATGGTTCTTCAATGGGGCTAGGATGTAAAAGTGTTTCTGCTTCAAAGGAAAGGAGCTAGGAGAAAGTTTCTTTTGCCAGTGTGTGAGGGAGCTGGAAAGCTGCAGAATGGTGCAGGGGATTCCAGGCTAGGCCATTCCTGGCTGGGTCTATAAGCAGAATGAGTGCTTTTTCTAAACGGCATTTCTATGGTTCTTCAATGGGGCTAGGATGTAAACGTGTTTCTGCTTCAAAGGAAAGGAGCTAGGAGAAAGTTTCTTTTGCCAGTGTGTGAGGGAGCTGGAAAGCTGCAGAATGGTGCAGGGGATTCCAGGCTAGGCCATTCCTGGCTGGGTCTATAAGCAGAATGAGTGCTTTTTCTAAACGGCATTTCTATGGTTCTTCAATGGGGCTAGGATGTAAAAGTGTTTCTGCTTCAAAGGAAAGGAGCTAGGAGAAAGTTTCTTTTGCCAGTGTGTGAGGGAGCTGGAAAGCTGCAGAATGGTGCAGGGGATTCCAGGCTAGGCCATTCCTGGCTGGGTCTATAAGCAGAATGAGTGCTTTTTCTAAACGGCATTTCTATGGTTCTTCTATGGGGCTAGGATGTAAAAGTGTTTCTGCTTCAAAGGAAAGGAGCTAGGAGAAAGTTTCTTTTGCCAGTGTGTGAGGGAGCTGGAAAGCTGCAGAATGGTGCAGGGGATTCCAGGCTAGGCCATTCCTGGCTGGGTCTATAAGCAGAATGAGTGCTTTTTCTAAACGGCATTTCTATGGTTCTTCAATGGGGCTAGGATGTAAAAGTGTTTCTGCTTCAAAGGAAAGGAGCTAGGAGAAAGTTTCTTTTGCCAGTGTGTGAGGGAGCTGGAACGCTGCAGAATGGTGCAGGGGATTCCAGGCTAGGCCATTCCTGGCTGGGTCTATAAGCAGAATGAGTGCTTTTTCTAAACGGCATTTCTATGGTTCTTCCATGGGGCTAGGATGTAAACGTGTTTCTGCTTCAAAGGAAAGGAGCTAGGAGAAAGTTTCTTTTGCCAGTGTGTGAGGGAGCTGGAAAGCTGCAGAATGGTGCAGGGGATTCCAGGCTAGGCCATTCCTGGCTGGGTCTATAAGCAGAATGAGTGCTTTTTCTAAACGGCATTTCTATGGTTCTTCCATGGGGCTAGGATGTAAACGTGTTTCTGCTTCAAAGGAAAGGAGCTAGGAGAAAGTTTCTTTTGCCAGTGTGTGAGGGAGCTGGAAAGCTGCAGAATGGTGCAGGGGATTCCAGGCTAGGCCATTCCTGGCTGGGTCTATAAGCAGAATGAGTGCTTTTTCTAAACGGCATTTCTATGGTTCTTCAATGGGGTAGGATGTAAACGTGTTTCTGCTTCAAAGGAAAGGAGCTAGGAGAAAGTTTCTTTTGCCAGTGTGTGAGGGAGCTGGAAAGCTGCAGAATGGTGCAGGGGATTCCAGGCTAGGCCATTCCTGGCTGGGTCTATAAGCAGAATGAGTGCTTTTTCTAAACGGCATTTCTATGGTTCTTCAATGGGGCTAGGATGTAAAAGTGTTTCTGCTTCAAAGGAAAGGAGCTAGGAGAAAGTTTCTTTTGCCAGTGTGTGAGGGAGCTGGAAAGCTGCAGAATGGTGCAGGGGATTCCAGGCTAGGCCATTCCTGGCTGGGTCTATAAGCAGAATGAGTGCTTTTTCTAAACGGCATTTCTATGGTTCTTCAATGGGGCCAGGATGTAAACGTGTTTCTGCTTCAAAGGAAAGGAGCTAGGAGAAAGTTTCTTTTGCCAGTGTGTGAGGGAGCTGGAAAGCTGCAGAATGGTGCAGGGGATTCCAGGCTAGGCCATTCCTGGCTGGGTCTATAAGCAGAATGAGTGCTTTTTCTAAACGGCATTTCTATGGTTCTTCAATGGGGCTAGGATGTAAACGTGTTTCTGCTTCAAAGGAAAGGAGCTAGGAGAAAGTTTCTTTTGCCAGTGTGTGAGGGAGCTGGAAAGCTGCAGAATGGTGCAGGGGATTCCAGGCTAGGCCATTCCTGGCTGGGTCTATAAGCAGAATGAGTGCTTTTTCTAAACGGCATTTCTATGGTTCTTCAATGGGGCTAGGATGTAAAAGTGTTTCTGCTTCAAAGGAAAGGAGCTAGGAGAAAGTTTCTTTTGCCAGTGTGTGAGGGAGCTGGAAAGCTGCAGAATGGTGCAGGGCATTCCAGGCTAGGCCATTCCTGGCTGGGTCTATAAGCAGAATGAGTGCTTTTTCTAAACGGCATTTCTATGGTTCTTCAATGGGGCTAGGATGTAAACGTGTTTCTGCTTCAAAGGAAAGGAGCTAGGAGAAAGTTTCTTTTGCCAGTGTGTGAGGGAGCTGGAAAGCTGCAGAATGGTGCAGGGGATTCCAGGCTAGGCCATTCCTGGCTGGGTCTATAAGCAGAATGAGTGCTTTTTCTAAACGGCATTTCTATGGTTCTTCAATGGGGCTAGGATGTAAAAGTGTTTCTGCTTCAAAGGAAAGGAGCTAGGAGAAAGTTTCTTTTGCCAGTGTGTGAGGGAGCTGGAAAGCTGCAGAATGGTGCAGGGGATTCCAGGCTAGGCCATTCCTGGCTGGGTCTATAAGCAGAATGAGTGCTTTTTCTAAACGGCATTTCTATGGTTCTTCAATGGGGCTAGGATGTAAACGTGTTTCTGCTTCAAAGGAAAGGAGCTAGGAGAAAGTTTCTTTTGCCAGTGTGTGAGGGAGCTGGAAAGCTGCAGAATGGTGCAGGGGATTCCAGGCTAGGCCATTCCTGGCTGGGTCTATAAGCAGAATGAGTGCTTTTTCTAAACGGCATTTCTATGGTTCTTCAATGGGGCTAGGATGTAAACGTGTTTCTGCTTCAAAGGAAAGGAGCTAGGAGAAAGTTTCTTTTGCCAGTGTGTGAGGGAGCTGGAAAGCTGCAGAATGGTGCAGGGGATTCCAGGCTAGGCCATTCCTGGCTGGGTCTATAAGCAGAATGAGTGCTTTTTCTAAACGGCATTTCTATGGTTCTTCAATGGGGCTAGGATGTAAACGTGTTTCTGCTTCAAAGGAAAGGAGCTAGGAGAAAGTTTCTTTTGCCAGTGTGTGAGGGAGCTGGAAAGCTGCAGAATGGTGCAGGGGATTCCAGGCTAGGCCATTCCTGGCTGGGTCTATAAGCAGAATGAGTGCTTTTTCTAAACGGCATTTCTATGGTTCTTCAATGGGGCTAGGATGTAAACGTGTTTCTGCTTCAAAGGAAAGGAGCTAGGAGAAAGTTTCTTTTGCCAGTGTGTGAGGGAGCTGGAAAGCTGCAGAATGGTGCAGGGGATTCCAGGCTAGGCCATTCCTGGCTGGGTCTATAAGCAGAATGAGTGCTTTTTCTAAACGGCATTTCTATGGTTCTTCAATGGGGCTAGGATGTAAACGTGTTTCTGCTTCAAAGGAAAGGAGCTAGGAGAAAGTTTCTTTTGCCAGTGTGTGAGGGAGCTGGAAAGCTGCAGAATGGTGCAGGGGATTCCAGGCTAGGCCATTCCTGGCTGGGTCTATAAGCAGAATGAGTGCTTTTTCTAAACGGCATTTCTATGGTTCTTCAATGGGGCTAGGATGTAAACGTGTTTCTGCTTCAAAGGAAAGGAGCTAGGAGAAAGTTTCTTTTGCCAGTGTGTGAGGGAGCTGGAAAGCTGCAGAATGGTGCAGGGGATTCCAGGCTAGGCCATTCCTGGCTGGGTCTATAAGCAGAATGAGTGCTTTTTCTAAACGGCATTTCTATGGTTCTTCAATGGGGCTAGGATGTAAACGTGTTTCTGCTTCAAAGGAAAGGAGCTAGGAGAAAGTTTCTTTTGCCAGTGTGTGAGGGAGCTGGAAAGCTGCAGAATGGTGCAGGGGATTCCAGGCTAGGCCATTCCTGGCTGGGTCTATAAGCAGAATGAGTGCTTTTTCTAAACGGCATTTCTATGGTTCTTCAATGGGGCTAGGATGTAAAAGTGTTTCTGCTTCAAAGGAAAGGAGCTAGGAGAAAGTTTCTTTTGCCAGTGTGTGAGGGAGCTGGAAAGCTGCAGAATGGTGCAGGGGATTCCAGGCTAGGCCATTCCTGGCTGGGTCTATAAGCAGAATGAGTGCTTTTTCTAAACGGCATTTCTATGGTTCTTCAATGGGGCTAGGATGTAAACGTGTTTCTGCTTCAAAGGAAAGGAGCTAGGAGAAAGTTTCTTTTGCCAGTGTGTGAGGGAGCTGGAAAGCTGCAGAATGGTGCAGGGGATTCCAGGCTAGGCCATTCCTGGCTGGGTCTATAAGCAGAATGAGTGCTTTTTCTAAACGGCATTTCTATGGTTCTTCAATGGGGCTAGGATGTAAACGTGTTTCTGCTTCAAAGGAAAGGAGCTAGGAGAAAGTTTCTTTTGCCAGTGTGTGAGGGAGCTGGAAAGCTGCAGAATGGTGCAGGGGATTCCAGGCTAGGCCATTCCTGGCTGGGTCTATAAGCAGAATGAGTGCTTTTTCTAAACGGCATTTCTATGGTTCTTCAATGGGGCTAGGATGTAAAAGTGTTTCTGCTTCAAAGGAAAGGAGCTAGGAGAAAGTTTCTTTTGCCAGTGTGTGAGGGAGCTGGAAAGCTGCAGAATGGTGCAGGGGATTCCAGGCTAGGCCATTCCTGGCTGGGTCTATAAGCAGAATGAGTGCTTTTTCTAAACGGCATTTCTATGGTTCTTCAATGGGGCTAGGATGTAAACGTGTTTCTGCTTCAAAGGAAAGGAGCTAGGAGAAAGTTTCTTTTGCCAGTGTGTGAGGGAGCTGGAAAGCTGCAGAATGGTGCAGGGGATTCCAGGCTAGGCCATTCCTGGCTGGGTCTATAAGCAGAATGAGTGCTTTTTCTAAACGGCATTTCTATGGTTCTTCAATGGGGCTAGGATGTAAAAGTGTTTCTGCTTCAAAGGAAAGGAGCTAGGAGAAAGTTTCTTTTGCCAGTGTGTGAGGGAGCTGGAAAGCTGCAGAATGGTGCAGGGGATTCCAGGCTAGGCCATTCCTGGCTGGGTCTATAAGCAGAATGAGTGCTTTTTCTAAACGGCATTTCTATGGTTCTTCAATGGGGCTAGGATGTAAACGTGTTTCTGCTTCAAAGGAAAGGAGCTAGGAGAAAGTTTCTTTTGCCAGTGTGTGAGGGAGCTGGAAAGCTGCAGAATGGTGCAGGGGATTCCAGGCTAGGCCATTCCTGGCTGGGTCTATAAGCAGAATGAGTGCTTTTTCTAAACGGCATTTCTATGGTTCTTCAATGGGGCTAGGATGTAAACGTGTTTCTGCTTCAAAGGAAAGGAGCTAGGAGAAAGTTTCTTTTGCCAGTGTGTGAGGGAGCTGGAAAGCTGCAGAATGGTGCAGGGGATTCCAGGCTAGGCCATTCCTGGCTGGGTCTATAAGCAGAATGAGTGCTTTTTCTAAACGGCATTTCTATGGTTCTTCAATGGGGCTAGGATGTAAAAGTGTTTCTGCTTCAAAGGAAAGGAGCTAGGAGAAAGTTTCTTTTGCCAGTGTGTGAGGGAGCTGGAAATCTGCAGAATGGTGCAGGGGATTCCAGGCTAGGCCATTCCTGGCTGGGTCTATAAGCAGAATGAGTGCTTTTTCTAAACGGCATTTCTATGGTTCTTCAATGGGGCTAGGATGTAAAAGTGTTTCTGCTTCAAAGGAAAGGAGCTAGGAGAACGTTTCTTTTGCCAGTGTGTGAGGGAGCTGGAAAGCTGCAGAATGGTGCAGGGGATTCCAGGCTAGGCCATTCCTGGCTGGGTCTATAAGCAGAAGGAGTGCTTTTTCTAAACGGCATTTCTATGGTTCTTCAATGGGGCTAGGATGTAAACGTGTTTCTGCTTCAAAGGAAAGGAGCTAGGAGAAAGTTTCTTTTGCCAGTGTGTGAGGGAGCTGGAAAGCTGCAGAATGGTGCAGGGGATTCCAGGCTAGGCCATTCCTGGCTGGGTCTATAAGCAGAATGAGTGCTTTTTCTAAACGGCATTTCTATGGTTCTTCAATGGGGCTAGGATGTAAAGTGTTTCTGCTTCAAAGGAAAGGAGCTAGGAGAAAGTTTCTTTTGCCAGTGTGTGAGGGAGCTGGAAAGCTGCAGAATGGTGCAGGGGATTCCAGGCTAGGCCATTCCTGGCTGGGTCTATAAGCAGAATGAGTGCTTTTTCTAAACGGCATTTCTATGGTTCTTCAATGGGGCTAGGATGTAAACGTTTTTCTGCTTCAAAGGAAAGGAGCTAGGAGAAAGTTTCTTTTGCCAGTGTGTGAGGGACCTGGAAAGCTGCAGAATGGTGCAGGGGATTCCAGGCTAGGCCATTCCTGGCTGGGTCTATAAGCAGAATGAGTGCTTTTTCTAAACGGCATTTCTATGGTTCTTCAATGGGGCTAGGATGTAAAAGTGTTTCTGCTTCAAAGGAAAGGAGCTAGGAGAAAGTTTCTTTTGCCAGTGTGTGAGGGAGCTGGAAAGCTGCTGAATGGTGCAGGGGATTCCAGGCTAGGCCATTCCTGGCTGGGTCTATAAGCAGAATGAGTGCTTTTTCTAAACGGCATTTCTATGGTTCTTCAATGGGGCTAGGATGTAAAAGTGTTTCTGCTTCAAAGGAAAGGAGCTAGGAGAAAGTTTCTTTTGCCAGTGTGTGAGGGAGCTGGAAAGCTGCAGAATGGTGCAGGGGATTCCAGGCTAGGCCATTCCTGGCTGGGTCTATAAGCAGAATGAGTGCTTTTTCTAAACGGCATTTCTATGGTTCTTCAATGGGGCTAGGATGTAAAAGTGTTTCTGCTTCAAAGGAAAGGAGCTAGGAGAAAGTTTCTTTTGCCAGTGTGTGAGGGAGCTGGAAAGCTGCAGAATGGTGCAGGGGATTCCAGGCTAGGCCATTCCTGGCTGGGTCTATAAGCAGAATGAGTGCTTTTTCTAAACGGCATTTCTATGGTTCTTCAATGGGGCTAGGATGTAAACGTGTTTCTGCTTCAAAGGAAAGGAGCTGGGAGAAAGTTTCTTTTGCCAGTGTGTGAGGGAGCTGGAAAGCTGCAGAACGGTGCAGGGGATTCCAGGCTAGGCCATTCCTGGCTGGGTCTATAAGCAGAATGAGTGCTTTTTCTAAACGGCATTTCTATGGTTCTTCAATGGGGCTAGGATGTAAACGTGTTTCTGCTTCAAAGGAAAGGAGCTAGGAGAAAGTTTCTTTTGCCAGTGTGTGAGGGAGCTGGAAAGCTGCAGAATGGTGCAGGGGATTCCAGGCTAGGCCATTCCTGGCTGGGTCTATAAGCAGAATGAGTGCTTTTTCTAAACGGCATTTCTATGGTTCTTCAATGGGGCTAGGATGTAAACGTGTTTCTGCTTCAAAGGAAAGGAGCTAGGAGAAAGTTTCTTTTGCCAGTGTGTGAGGGAGCTGGAAAGCTGCAGAATGGTGCAGGGGATTCCAGGCTAGGCCATTCCTGGCTGGGTCTATAAGCAGAATGAGTGCTTTTTCTAAACGGCATTTCTATGGTTCTTCAATGGGGCTAGGATGTAAACGTGTTTCTGCTTCAAAGGAAAGGAGCTAGGAGAAAGTTTCTTTTGCCAGTGTGTGAGGGAGCTGGAAAGCTGCAGAATGGTGCAGGGGATTCCAGGCTAGGCCATTCCTGGCTGGGTCTATAAGCAGAATGAGTGCTTTTTCTAAACGGCATTTCTATGGTTCTTCAATGGGGCTAGGATGTAAAAGTGTTTCTGCTTCAAAGGAAAGGAGCTAGGAGAAAGTTTCTTTTGCCAGTGTGTGAGGGAGCTGGAAAGCTGCAGAATGGTGCAGGGGATTCCAGGCTAGGCCATTCCTGGCTGGGTCTATAAGCAGAATGAGTGCTTTTTCTAAACGGCATTTCTATGGTTCTTCAATGGGGCTAGGATGTAAACGTGTTTCTGCTTCAAAGGAAAGGAGCTAGGAGAAAGTTTCTTTTGCCAGTGTGTGAGGGAGCTGGAAAGCTGCAGAATGGTGCAGGGGATTCCAGGCTAGGCCATTCCTGGCTGGGTCTATAAGCAGAATGAGTGCTTTTTCTAAACGGCATTTCTATGGTTCTTCAATGGGGCTAGGATGTAAACGTGTTTCTGCTTCAAAGGAAAGGAGCTAGGAGAAAGTTTCTTTTGCCAGTGTGTGAGGGAGCTGGAAAGCTGCAGAATGGTGCAGGGGATTCCAGGCTAGGCCATTCCTGGCTGGGTCTATAAGCAGAATGAGTGCTTTTTCTAAACGGCATTTCTATGGTTCTTCAATGGGGCTAGGATGTAAACGTGTTTCTGCTTCAAAGGAAAGGAGCTAGGAGAAAGTTTCTTTTGCCAGTGTGTGAGGGAGCTGGAAAGCTGCAGAATGGTGCAGGGGATTCCAGGCTAGGCCATTCCTGGCTGGGTCTATAAGCAGAATGAGTGCTTTTTCTAAACGGCATTTCTATGGTTCTTCAATGGGGCTAGGATGTAAACGTGTTTCTGCTTCAAAGGAAAGGAGCTAGGAGAAAGTTTCTTTTGCCAGTGTGTGAGGGAGCTGGAAAGCTGCAGAATGGTGCAGGGGATTCCAGGCTAGGCCATTCCTGGCTGGGTCTATAAGCAGAATGAGTGCTTTTTCTAAACGGCATTTCTATGGTTCTTCAATGGGGCTAGGATGTAAACGTGTTTCTGCTTCAAAGGAAAGGAGCTAGGAGAAAGTTTCTTTTGCCAGTGTGTGAGGGAGCTGGAAAGCTGCAGAATGGTGCAGGGGATTCCAGGCTAGGCCATTCCTGGCTGGGTCTATAAGCAGAATGAGTGCTTTTTCTAAACGGCATTTCTATGGTTCTTCAATGGGGCTAGGATGTAAACGTGTTTCTGCTTCAAAGGAAAGGAGCTAGGAGAAAGTTTCTTTTGCCAGTGTGTGAGGGAGCTGGAAAGCTGCAGAATGGTGCAGGGGATTCCAGGCTAGGCCATTCCTGGCTGGGTCTATAAGCAGAAGGAGTGCTTTTTCTAAACGGCATTTCTATGGTTCTTCAATGGGGCTAGGATGTAAACGTGTTTCTGCTTCAAAGGAAAGGAGCTAGGAGAAAGTTTCTTTTGCCAGTGTGTGAGGGAGCTGGAAAGCTGCAGAATGGTGCAGGGGATTCCAGGCTAGGCCATTCCTGGCTGGGTCTATAAGCAGAAGGAGTGCTTTTTCTAAACGGCATTTCTATGGTTCTTCAATGGGGCTAGGATGTAAAAGTGTTTCTGCTTCAAAGGAAAGGAGCTAGGAGAAAGTTTCTTTTGCCAGTGTGTGAGGGAGCTGGAAAGCTGCAGAATGGTGCAGGGGATTCCAGGCTAGGCCATTCCTGGCTGGGTCTATAAGCAGAATGAGTGCTTTTTCTGAACGGCATTTCTATGCTTCTTTAATGGGGCTAGGATGTAAAGGTGTTTCTGCTTCAAAGGAAAGGAGCTAGGAGAAAGTTTCTTTTGCCAGTGTGTGAGGGAGCTGGAAAGCTGCAGAATGGTGCAGGGGATTCCAGGCTAGGCCATTCCTGGCTGGGTCTATAAGCAGAATGAGTGCTTTTTCTAAACGGCATTTCTATGGTTCTTCAATGGGGCTAGGATGTAAACGTGTTTCTGCTTCAAAGGAAAGGAGCTAGGAGAAAGTTTCTTTTGCCAGTGTGTGAGGGAGCTGGAAAGCTGCAGAATGGTGCAGGGGATTCCAGGCTAGGCCATTCCTGGCTGGGTCTATAAGCAGAATGAGTGCTTTTTCTAAACGGCATTTCTATGGTTCTTCAAAGGGACTAGGATGTAAAAGTGTTTCTGCTTCAAAGGAAAGGAGCTAGGAGAAAGTTTCTTTTGCCAGTGTGTGAGGGAGCTGGAAAGCTGCAGAATGGTGCAGGGGATTCCAGGCTAGGCCATTCCTGGCTGGGTCTATAAGCAGAAGGAGTGCTTTTTCTAAACGGCATTTCTACGGCTCTTCAATGGGGCTAGGATGTAAACGTGTTTCTATTTCAAAGGAAAGGAGCTAGGAGAAAGTTTCTTTTGCCAGTGTGTGAGGGAGCTGGAAAGCTGCAGAATGGTGCAGGGGATTCCAGGCTAGGCCATTCCTGGCTGGGTCTATAAGCAGAATGAGTGCTTTTTCTAAACGGCATTTCTATGGTTCTTCAATGGGGCTAGGATGTAAACGTGTTTCTGCTTCAAAGGAAAGGAGCTAGGAGAAAGTTTCTTTTGCCAGTGTGTGAGGGAGCTGGAAAGCTGCAGAATGGTGCAGGGGATTCCAGGCTAGGCCATTCCTGGCTGGGTCTATAAGCAGAAGGAGTGCTTTTTCTAAACGGCATTTCTATGGTTCTTCAATGGGGCTAGGATGTAAACGTGTTTCTGCTTCAAAGGAAAGGAGCTAGGAGAAAGTTTCTTTTGCCAGTGTGTGAGGGAGCTGGAAAGCTGCAGAATGGTGCAGGGGATTCCAGGCTAGGCCATTCCTGGCTGGGTCTATAAGCAGAAGGAGTGCTTTTTCTAAACGGCATTTCTATGGTTCTTCAATGGGGCTAGGATGTAAACGTGTTTCTGCTTCAAAGGAAAGGAGCTAGGAGAAAGTTTCTTTTGCCAGTGTGTGAGGGAGCTGGAAAGCTGCAGAATGGTGCAGGGGATTCCAGGCTAGGCCATTCCTGGCTGGGTCTATAAGCAGAATGAGTGCTTTTTCTAAACGGCATTTCTATGGTTCTTCCATGGGGCTAGGATGTAAACGTGTTTCTGCTTCAAAGGAAAGGAGCTAGGAGAAAGTTTCTTTTGCCAGTGTGTGAGGGAGCTGGAAAGCTGCAGAATGGTGCAGGGGATTCCAGGCTAGGCCATTCCTGGCTGGGTCTATAAGCAGAAGGAGTGCTTTTTCTAAACGGCATTTCTATGGTTCTTCAATGGGGCTAGGATGTAAACGTGTTTCTGCTTCAAA
Source organism: Pogoniulus pusillus (assembly GCF_015220805.1). Classification (NCBI taxonomy): domain Eukaryota; kingdom Metazoa; phylum Chordata; class Aves; order Piciformes; family Lybiidae; genus Pogoniulus; species Pogoniulus pusillus. Next base: position 40,463 of record NW_026974566.1, read on the forward strand.
GGAAAGGAGCTAGGAGAAAGTTTCTTTTGCCAGTGTGTGAGGGAGCTGGAAAGCTGCAGAATGGTGCAGGGGATTCCAGGCTAGGCCATTCCTGGCTGGGTCTATAAGCAGAAGGAGTGCTTTTTCTAAACGGCATTTCTATGGTTCTTCAATGGGGCTAGGATGTAAATGTGTTTCTGCTTCAAAGGAAAGGAGCTAGGAGAAAGTTTCTTTTGCCAGTGTGTGAGGGAGCTGGAAAGCTGCAGAATGGTGCAGGGGATTCCAGGCTAGGCCATTCCTGGCTGGGTCTATAAGCAGAATGAGTGCTTTTTCTAAACGGCATTTCTATGGTTCTTCAATGGGGCTAGGATGTAAACGTGTTTCTGCTTCAAAGGAAAGGAGCTAGGAGAAAGTTTCTTTTGCCAGTGTGTGAGGCAGCTGGAAAGCTGCAGAATGGTGCAGGGGATTCCAGGCTAGGCCATTCCTGGCTGGGTCTATAAGCAGAATGAGTGCTTTTTCTAAACGGCATTTCTATGGTTCTTCAATGGGGCTAGGATGTAAAAGTGTTTCTGCTTCAAAGGAAAGGAGCTAGGAGAAAGTTTCTTTTGCCAGTGTGTGAGGGAGCTGGAAAGCTGCAGAATGGTGCAGGGGATTCCAGGCTAGGCCATTCCTGGCTGGGTCTATAAGCAGAATGAGTGCTTTTTCTAAACGGCATTTCTATGGTTCTTCAATGGGGCTAGGATGTAAACGTGTTTCTGCTTCAAAGGAAAGGAGCTAGGAGAAAGTTTCTTTTGCCAGTGTGTGAGGGAGCTGGAAAGCTGCAGAATGGTGCAGGGGATTCCAGGCTAGGCCATTCCTGGCTGGGTCTATAAGCAGAATGAGTGCTTTTTCTAAACGGCATTTCTATGGTTCTTCAATGGGGCTAGGATGTAAACGTGTTTCTGCTTCAAAGGAAAGGAGCTAGGAGAAAGTTTCTTTTGCCAGTGTGTGAGGGAGCTGGAAAGCTGCAGAATGGTGCAGGGGATTCCAGGCTAGGCCATTCCTGGCTGGGTCTATAAGCAGAATGAGTGCTTTTTCTAAACGGCATTTCTATGGTTCTTCAATGGGGCTAGGATGTAAACGTGTTTCTGCTTCAAAGGAAAGGAGCTAGGAGAAAGTTTCTTTTGCCAGTGTGTGAGGGAGCTGGAAAGCTGCAGAATGGTGCAGGGGATTCCAGGCTAGGCCATTCCTGGCTGGGTCTATAAGCAGAAGGAGTGCTTTTTCTAAACGGCATTTCTATGGTTCTTCAATGGGGCTAGGATGTAAACGTGTTTCTGCTTCAAAGGAAAGGAGCTAGGAGAAAGTTTCTTTTGCCAGTGTGTGAGGGAGCTGGAAAGCTGCAGAATGGTGCAGGGGATTCCAGGCTAGGCCATTCCTGGCTGGGTCTATAAGCAGAAGGAGTGCTTTTTCTAAACGGCATTTCTATGGTTCTTCAATGGGGCTAGGATGTAAACGTGTTTCTGCTTCAAAGGAAAGGAGCTAGGAGAAAGTTTCTTTTGCCAGTGTGTGAGGGAGCTGGAAAGCTGCAGAATGGTGCAGGGGATTCCAGGCTAGGCCATTCCTGGCTGGGTCTATAAGCAGAAGGAGTGCTTTTTCTAAACGGCATTTCTATGGTTCTTCAATGGGGCTAGGATGTAAACGTGTTTCTGCTTCAAAGGAAAGGAGCTAGGAGAAAGTTTCTTTTGCCAGTGTGTGAGGGAGCTGGAAAGCTGCAGAATGGTGCAGGGGATTCCAGGCTAGGCCATTCCTGGCTGGGTCTATAAGCAGAAGGAGTGCTTTTTCTAAACGGCATTTCTATGGTTCTTCAATGGGGCTAGGATGTAAACGTGTTTCTGCTTCAAAGGAAAGGAGCTAGGAGAAAGTTTCTTTTGCCAGTGTGTGAGGGAGCTGGAAAGCTGCAGAATGGTGCAGGGGATTCCAGGCTAGGCCATTCCTGGCTGGGTCTATAAGCAGAATGAGTGCTTTTTCTAAACGGCATTTCTATGGTTCTTCAATGGGGCTAGGATGTAAACGTGTTTCTGCTTCAAAGGAAAGGAGCTAGGAGAAAGTTTCTTTTGCCAGTGTGTGAGGGAGCTGGAAAGCTGCAGAATGGTGCAGGGGATTCCAGGCTAGGCCATTCCTGGCTGGGTCTATAAGCAGAATGAGTGCTTTTTCTAAACGGCATTTCTATGGTTCTTCAATGGGGCTAGGATGTAAACGTGTTTCTGCTTCAAAGGAAAGGAGCTAGGAGAAAGTTTCTTTTGCCAGTGTGTGAGGGAGCTGGAAAGCTGCAGAATGGTGCAGGGATTCCAGGCTAGGCCATTCCTGGCTGGGTCTATAAGCAGAAGGAGTGCTTTTTCTAAACGGCATTTCTATGGTTCTTCAATGGGGCTAGGATGTAAACGTGTTTCTGCTTCAAAGGAAAGGAGCTAGGAGAAAGTTTCTTTTGCCAGTGTGTGAGGAGCTGGAAAGCTGCAGAATGGTGCAGGGGATTCCAGGCTAGGCCATTCCTGGCTGGGTCTATAAGCAGAAGAGTGCTTTTTCTAAACGGCATTTCTATGGTTCTTCAATGGGGCTAGGATGTAAACGTGTTTCTGCATAAAAGGAAAGGAGCTAGGAGAAAGTTTCTTTTGCCAGTGTGTGAGGGAGCTGGAAAGCTGCAGAATGGTGCAGGGGATTCCAGGCTAGGCCATTCCTGGCTGGGTCTATAAGCAGAAGGAGTGCTTTTTCTAAACGGCATTTCTATGGTTCTTCAATGGGGCTAGGATGTAAACGTGTTTCTGCTTCAAAGGAAAGGAGCTAGGAGAAAGTTTCTTTTGCCAGTGTGTGAGGGAGCTGGAAAGCTGCAGAATGGTGCAGGGGATTCCAGGCTAGGCCATTCCTGGCTGGGTCTATAAGCAGAAGGAGTGCTTTTTCTAAACGGCATTTCTATGGTTCTTCAATGGGGCTAGGATGTAAACGTGTTTCTGCTTCAAAGGAAAGGAGCTAGGAGAAAGTTTCTTTTGCCAGTGTGTGAGGGAGCTGGAAAGCTGCAGAATGGTGCAGGGGATTCCAGGCTAGGCCATTCCTGGCTGGGTCTATAAGCAGAAGGAGTGCTTTTTCTAAACGGCATTTCTATGGTTCTTCAATGGGGCTAGGATGTAAACGTGTTTCTGCTTCAAAGGAAAGGAGCTAGGAGAAAGTTTCTTTTGCCAGTGTGTGAGGGAGCTGGAAAGCTGCAGAATGGTGCAGGGGATTCCAGGCTAGGCCATTCCTGGCTGGGTCTATAAGCAGAAGGAGTGCTTTTTCTAAACGGCATTTCTATGGTTCTTCAATGGGGCTAGGATGTAAACGTGTTTCTGCTTTAAAGGAAAGGAGCTAGGAGAAAGTTTCTTTTGCCAGTGTGTGAGGGAGCTGGAAAGCTGCAGAATGGTGCAGGGGATTCCATGCTAGGCCATTACTGGCTGGGTCTATAAGCAGAATGAGTGCTTTTTCTAAACGGCATTTCTATGGTTCTTCAATGGGGCTAGAATGTAAACGTGTTTCTGCTTCAAAGGAAAGGAGCTAGGAGAAAGTTTCTTTTGCCAGTGTGTGAGGGAGCTGGAAAGCTGCAGAATGGTGCAGGGGATTCCAGGCTAGGCCATTCCTGGCTGGGTCTATAAGCAGAAGGAGTGCTTTTTCTAAACGGCATTTCTATGGTTCTTCAATGGGGCTAGGATGTAAACGTGTTTCTGCTTCAAAGGAAAGGAGCTAGGAGAAAGTTTCTTTTGCCAGTGTGTGAGGGAGCTGGAAAGCTGCAGAATGGTGCAGGGGATTCCAGGCTAGGCCATTCCTGGCTGGGTCTATAAGCAGAAGGAGTGCTTTTTCTAAATGGCATTTCTATGGTTCTTCAATGGGGCTAGGATGTAAAAGTGTTTCTGCTTCAAAGGAAAGGAGCTAGGAGAAAGTTTCTTTTGCCAGTGTGTGAGGGAGCTGGAAAGCTGCAGAATGGTGCAGGGGATTCCAGGCTAGGCCATTCCTGGCTGGGTCTATAAGCAGAAGGAGTGCTTTTTCTAAACGGCATTTCTATGGTTCTTCAATGGGGCTAGGATGTAAACGTGTTTCTGCTTCAAAGGAAAGGAGCTAGGAGAAAGTTTCTTTTGCCAGTGTGTGAGGAGCTGGAAAGCTGCAGAATGGTGCAGGGGATTCCAGGCTAGGCCATTCCTGGCTGGGTCTATAAGCAGAAGGAGTGCTTTTTCTAAACGGCATTTCTATGGTTCTTCAATGGGGCTAGGATGTAAACGTGTTTCTGCTTCAAAGGAAAGGAGCTAGGAGAAAGTTTCTTTTGCCAGTGTGTGAGGGAGCTGGAAAGCTGCAGAATGGTGCAGGGGATTCCAGGCTAGGCCATTCCTGGCTGGGTCTATAAGCAGAAGGAGTGCTTTTTCTAAACGGCATTTCTATGGTTCTTCAATGGGGCTAGGATGTAAACGTGTTTCTGCTTCAAAGGAAAGGAGCTAGGAGAAAGTTTCTTTTGCCAGTGTGTGAGGGAGCTGGAAAGCTGCAGAATGGTGCAGGGGATTCCAGGCTAGGCCATTCCTGGCTGGGTCTATAAGCAGAAGGAGTGCTTTTTCTAAACGGCATTTCTATGGTTCTTCAATGGGGCTAGGATGTAAACGTGTTTCTGCTTCAAAGGAAAGGAGCTAGGAGAAAGTTTCTTTTGCCAGTGAGTGACAGAGCTGGAAAGCTGCAGAAGGGTGCAGGGGATTCCAGGCTAGGCCATTCCTGGCGGGGTCTATAAGCAGAAGGAATACTTTTTCTAAACGGCATTTCTATGGTTCTTCAATGGGCTAGGATGTAAACGTGTTTCTGCTTCAAAGGAAAGGAGCTAGGAGAAAGTTTCTTTTGCCAGTGTGTGAGATGCTGGAAAGCTGCAGAATGGTGCAGGGGATTCCAGGCTAGGCCATTCCTGGCTGGGTCTATAAGCAGAAGGAGTGCTTTTTCTAAACGGCATTTCTATGGTTCTTCAATGGGGCTAGGATGTAAACGTGTTTCTGCTTCAAAGGAAAGGAGCTAGGAGAAAGTTTCTTTTGCCAGTGTGTGAGGGAGCTGGAAAGCTGCAGAATGGTGCAGGGGATTCCAGGCTAGGCCATTCCTGGCTGGGTCTATAAGCAGAAGGAGTGCTTTTTCTAAACGGCATTTCTATGGTTCTTCAATGGGGCTAGGATGTAAACGTGTTTCTGCTTCAAAGGAAAGGAGCTAGGAGAAAGTTTCTTTTGCCAGTGTGTGAGGGAGCTGGAAAGCTGCAGAATGGTGCAGGGGATTCCAGGCTAGGCCATTCCTGGCTGGGTCTATAAGCAGAAGGAGTGCTTTTTCTAAACGGCATTTCTATGGTTCTTCAATGGGGCTAGGATGTAAACGTGTTTCTGCTTCAAAGGAAAGGAGCTAGGAGAAAGTTTCTTTTGCCAGTGTGTGAGGGAGCTGGAAAGCTGCAGAATGGTGCAGGGGATTCCAGGCTAGGCCATTCCTGGCTGGGTCTATAAGCAGAAGGAGTGCTTTTTCTAAACGGCATTTCTATGGTTCTTCAATGGGGCTAGGATGTAAACGTGTTTCTGCTTCAAAGGAAAGGAGCTAGGAGAAAGTTTCTTTTGCCAGTGTGTGAGGGAGCTGGAAAGCTGCAGAATGGTGCAGGGGATTCCAGGCTAGGCCATTCCTGGCTGGGTCTATAAGCAGAAGGAGTGCTTTTTCTAAACGGCATTTCTATGGTTCTTCAATGGGGCTAGGATGTAAACGTGTTTCTGCTTCAAAGGAAAGGAGCTAGGAGAAAGTTTCTTTTGCCAGTGTGTGAGGGAGCTGGAAAGCTGCAGAATGGTGCAGGGGATTCCAGGCTAGGCCATTCCTGGCTGGGTCTATAAGCAGAAGGAGTGCTTTTTCTAAACGGCATTTCTATGGTTCTTCATGGGGCTAGGATGTAAACGTGTTTCTGCTTCAAAGGAAAGGAGCTAGGAGAAAGTTTCTTTTGCCAGTGTGTGAGGGAGCTGGAAAGCTGCAGAATGGTGCAGGGGATTCCAGGCTAGGCCATTCCTGGCTGGGTCTATAAGCAGAAGGAGTGCTTTTTCTAAACGGCATTTCTATGGTTCTTCAATGGGGCTAGGATGTAAACGTGTTTCTGCTTCAAAGGAAAGGAGCTAGGAGAAAGTTTCTTTTGCCAGTGTGTGAGGGAGCTGGAAAGCTGCAGAATGGTGCAGGGGATTCCAGGCTAGGCCATTCCTGGCTGGGTCTATAAGCAGAAGGAGTGCTTTTTCTAAACGGCATTTCTATGGTTCTTCAATGGGGCTAGGATGTAAACGTGTTTCTGCTTCAAAGGAAAGGAGCTAGGAGAAAGTTTCTTTTGCCAGTGTGTGAGGGAGCTGGAAAGCTGCAGAATGGTGCAGGGGATTCCAGGCTAGGCCATTCCTGGCTGGGTCTATAAGCAGAAGGAGTGCTTTTTCTAAACGGCATTTCTATGGTTCTTCAATGGGGCTAGGATGTAAACGTGTTTCTGCTTCAAAGGAAAGGAGCTAGGAGAAAGTTTCTTTTGCCAGTGTGTGAGGGAGCTGGAAAGCTGCAGAATGGTGCAGGGGATTCCAGGCTAGGCCATTCCTGGCTGGGTCTATAAGCAGAAGGAGTGCTTTTTCTAAACGGCATTTCTATGGTTCTTCAATGGGGCTAGGATGTAAACGTGTTTCTGCTTCAAAGGAAAGGAGCTAGGAGAAAGTTTCTTTTGCCAGTGTGTGAGGGAGCTGGAAAGCTGCAGAATGGTGCAGGGGATTCCAGGCTAGGCCATTCCTGGCTGGGTCTATAAGCAGAAGGAGTGCTTTTTCTAAACGGCATTTCTATGGTTCTTCAATGGGGCTAGGATGTAAACGTGTTTCTGCTTCAAAGGAAAGGAGCTAGGAGAAAGTTTCTTTTGCCAGTGTGTGAGGGAGCTGGAAAGCTGCAGAATGGTGCAGGGGATTCAGGCTAGGCCATTCCTGGCTGGGTCTATAAGCAGAAGGAGTGCTTTTTCTAAACGGCATTTCTATGGTTCTTCAATGGGGCTAGGATGTAAACGTGTTTCTGCTTCAAAGGAAAGGAGCTAGGAGAAAGTTTCTTTTGCCAGTGTGTGAGGGAGCTGGAAAGCTGCAGAATGGTGCAGGGGATTCCAGGCTAGGCCATTCCTGGCTGGGTCTATAAGCAGAAGGAGTGCTTTTTCTAACCGGCATTTCTATGGTTCTTCAATGGGGCTAGGATGTAAACGTGTTTCTGCTTCAAAGGAAAGGAGCTAGGAGAAAGTTTCTTTTGCCAGTGTGTGAGGGAGCTGGAAAGCTGCAGAATGGTGCAGGGGATTCCAGGCTAGGCCATTCCTGGCTGGGTCTATAAGCAGAAGGAGTGCTTTTTCTAAACGGCATTTCTATGGTTCTTCAATGGGGCTAGGATGTAAACGTGTTTCTGCTTCAAAGGAAAGGAGCTAGGAGAAAGTTTCTTTTGCCAGTGTGTGAGGAGCTGGAAAGCTGCAGAATGGTGCAGGGGATTCCAGGCTAGGCCATTCCTGGCTGGGTCTATAAGCAGAAGGAGTGCTTTTTCTAAACGGCATTTCTATGGTTCTTCAATGGGGCTAGGATGTAAACGTGTTTCTGCTTCAAAGGAAAGGAGCTAGGAGAAAGTTTCTTTTGCCAGTGTGTGAGGGAGCTGGAAAGCTGCAGAATGGTGCAGGGGATTCCAGGCTAGGCCATTCCTGGCTGGGTCTATAAGCAGAAGGAGTGCTTTTTCTAAACGGCATTTCTATGGTTCTTCAATGGGGCTAGGATGTAAACGTGTTTCTGCTTCAAAGGAAAGGAGCTAGGAGAAAGTTTCTTTTGCCAGTGTGTGAGGGAGCTGGAAAGCTGCAGAATGGTGCAGGGATTCCAGGCTAGGCCATTCCTGGCTGGGTCTATAAGCAGAAGGAGTGCTTTTTCTAAACGGCATTTCTATGGTTCTTCAATGGGGCTAGGATGTAAACGTGTTTCTGCTTCAAAGGAAAGGAGCTAGGAGAAAGTTTCTTTTGCCAGTGTGTGAGGGAGCTGGAAAGCTGCAGAATGGTGCAGGGGATTCCAGGCTAGGCCATTCCTGGCTGGGTCTATAAGCAGAAGGAGTGCTTTTTCTAAACGGCATTTCTATGGTTCTTCAATGGGGCTAGGATGTAAACGTGTTTCTGCTTCAAAGGAAAGGAGCTAGGAGAAAGTTTCTTTTGCCAGTGTGTGAGGGAGCTGGAAAGCTGCAGAATGGTGCAGGGGATTCCAGGCTAGGCCATTCCTGGCTGGGTCTATAAGCAGAAGGAGTGCTTTTTCTAAACGGCATTTCTATGGTTCTTCAATGGGGCTAGGATGTAAACGTGTTTCTGCTTCAAAGGAAAGGAGCTAGGAGAAAGTTTCTTTTGCCAGTGTGTGAGGGAGCTGGAAAGCTGCAGAATGGTGCAGGGGATTCCAGGCTAGGCCATTCCTGGCTGGGTCTATAAGCAGAAGGAGTGCTTTTTCTAAACGGCATTTCTATGGTTCTTCAATGGGGCTAGGATGTAAACGTGTTTCTGCTTCAAAGGAAAGGAGCTAGGAGAAAGTTTCTTTTGCCAGTGTGTGAGGGAGCTGGAAAGCTGCAGAATGGTGCAGGGGATTCCAGGCTAGGCCATTCCTGGCTGGGTCTATAAGCAGAAGGAGTGCTTTTTCTAAACGGCATTTCTATGGTTCTTCAATGGGGCTAGGATGTAAACGTGTTTCTGCTTCAAAGGAAAGGAGCTAGGAGAAAGTTTCTTTTGCCAGTGTGTGAGGGAGCTGGAAAGCTGCAGAATGGTGCAGGGGATTCCAGGCTAGGCCATTCCTGGCTGGGTCTATAAGCAGAAGGAGTGCTTTTTCTAAACGGCATTTCTATGGTTCTTCAATGGGGCTAGGATGTAAACGTGTTTCTGCTTCAAAGGAAAGGAGCTAGGAGAAAGTTTCTTTTGCCAGTGTGTGAGGGAGCTGGAAAGCTGCAGAATGGTGCAGGGGATTCCAGGCTAGGCCATTCCTGGCTGGGTCTATAAGCAGAAGGAGTGCTTTTTCTAAACGGCATTTCTATGGTTCTTCAATGGGGCTAGGATGTAAACGTGTTTCTGCTTCAAAGGAAAGGAGCTAGGAGAAAGTTTCTTTTGCCAGTGTGTGAGGGAGCTGGAAAGCTGCAGAATGGTGCAGGGGATTCCAGGCTAGGCCATTCCTGGCTGGGTCTATAAGCAGAAGGAGTGCTTTTTCTAAACGGCATTTCTATGGTTCTTCAATGGGGCTAGGATGTAAACGTGTTTCTGCTTCAAAGGAAAGGAGCTAGGAGAAAGTTTCTTTTGCCAGTGTGTGAGGGAGCTGGAAAGCTGCAGAATGGTGCAGGGGATTCCAGGCTAGGCCATTCCTGGCTGGGTCTATAAGCAGAAGGAGTGCTTTTTCTAAACGGCATTTCTATGGTTCTTCAATGGGGCTAGGATGTAAACGTGTTTCTGCTTCAAAGGAAAGGAGCTAGGAGAAAGTTTCTTTTGCCAGTGTGTGAGGGAGCTGGAAAGCTGCAGAATGGTGCAGGGGATTCCAGGCTAGGCCATTCCTGGCTGGGTCTATAAGCAGAAGGAGTGCTTTTTCTAAACGGCATTTCTATGGTTCTTCAATGGGGCTAGGATGTAAACGTGTTTCTGCTTCAAAGGAAAGGAGCTAGGAGAAAGTTTCTTTTGCCAGTGTGTGAGGGAGCTGGAAAGCTGCAGAATGGTGCAGGGGATTCCAGGCTAGGCCATTCCTGGCTGGGTCTATAAGCAGAATGAGTGCTTTTTCTAAACGGCATTTCTATGGTTCTTCAATGGGGCTAGGATGTAAACGTGTTTCTGCTTCAAAGGAAAGGAGCTAGGAGAAAGTTTCTTTTGCCAGTGTGTGAGGGAGCTGGAAAGCTGCAGAATGGTGCAGGGGATTCCAGGCTAGGCCATTCCTGGCTGGGTCTATAAGCAGAAGGAGTGCTTTTTCTAAACGGCATTTCTATGGTTCTTCAATGGGGCTAGGATGTAAACGTGTTTCTGCTTCAAAGGAAAGGAGCTAGGAGAAAGTTTCTTTTGCCAGTGTGTGAGGGAGCTGGAAAGCTGCAGAATGGTGCAGGGGATTCCAGGCTAGGCCATTCCTGGCTGGGTCTATAAGCAGAAGGAGTGCTTTTTCTAAACGGCATTTCTATGGTTCTTCAATGGGGCTAGGATGTAAACGTGTTTCTGCTTCAAAGGAAAGCAGCTAGGAGAAAGTTTCTTTTGCCAGTGTGTGAGGAGCTGGAAAGCTGCAGAATGGTGCAGGGGATTCCAGGCTAGGCCATTCCTGGCTGGGTCTATAAGCAGAAGGAGTGCTTTTTCTAAACGGCATTTCTATGGTTCTTCAATGGGGCTAGGATGTAAATGTGTTTCTGCTTCAAAGGAAAGCAGCTAGGAGAAAGTTTCTTTTGCCAGTGTGTGAGGGAGCTGGAAAGCTGCAGAATGGTGCAGGGGATTCCAGGCTAGGCCATTCCTGGCTGGGTCTATAAGCAGAAGGAGTGCTTTTTCTAAACGGCATTTCTATGGTTCTTCAATGGGCTAGGATGTAAACGTGTTTCTGCTTCAAAGGAAAGGAGCTAGGAGAAAGTTTCTTTTGCCAGTGTGTGAGGGAGCTGGAAAGCTGCAGAATGGTGCAGGGGATTCCAGGCTAGGCCATTCCTGACTGGGTCTATAAGCAGAAGGAGTGCTTTTTCTAAACGGCATTTCTATGGTTCTTCAATGGGGCTAGGATGTAAACGTGTTTCTGCTTCAAAGGAAAGGAGCTAGGAGAAAGTTTCTTTTGCCAGTGTGTGAGGGAGCTGGAAAGCTGCAGAATGGTGCAGGGGATTCCAGGCTAGGCCATTCCTGGCTGGGTCTATAAGCAGAAGGAGTGCTTTTTCTAAACGGCATTTCTATGGTTCTTCAATGGGGCTAGGATGTAAACGTGTTTCTGCTTCAAAGGAAAGGAGCTAGGAGAAAGTTTCTTTTGCCAGTGTGTGAGGGAGCTGGAAAGCTGCAGAATGGTGCAGGGGATTCCAGGCTAGGCCATTCCTGGCTGGGTCTATAAGCAGAAGGATTGCTTTTTCTAAACGGCATTTCTATGGTTCTTCATGGGGCTAGGATGTAAACGTGTTTCTGCTTCAAAGGAAAGGAGCTAGGAGAAAGTTTCTTTTGCCAGTGTGTGAGGGAGCTGGAAAGCTGCAGAATGGTGCAGGGGATTCCAGGCTAGGCCATTCCTGGCTGGGTCTATAAGCAGAAGGAGTGCTTTTTCTAAACGGCATTTCTATGGTTCTTCAATGGGGCTAGGATGTAAACGTGTTTCTGCTTCAAAGGAAAGGAGCTAGGAGAAAGTTTCTTTTGCCAGTGTGTGAGGGAGCTGGAAAGCTGCAGAATGGTGCAGGGGATTCCAGGCTAGGCCATTCCTGGCTGGGTCTATAAGCAGAAGGAGTGCTTTTTCTAAACGGCATTTCTATGGTTCTTCAATGGGGCTAGGATGTAAACGTGTTTCTGCTTCAAAGGAAAGGAGCTAGGAGAAAGTTTCTTTTGCCAGTGTGTGAGGGAGCTGGAAAGCTGCAGAATGGTGCAGGGGATTCCAGGCTAGGCCATTCCTGGCTGGGTCTATAAGCAGAAGGAGTGCTTTTTCTAAACGGCATTTCTATGGTTCTTCAATGGGGCTAGGATGTAAACGTGTTTCTGCTTCAAAGGAAAGCAGCTAGGAGAAAGTTTCTTTTGCCAGTGTGTGAGGGAGCTGGAAAGCTGCAGAATGGTGCAGGGGATTCCAGGCTAGGCCATTCCTGGCTGGGTCTATAAGCAGAAGGAGTGCTTTTTCTAAACGGCATTTCTATGGTTCTTCAATGGGGCTAGGATGTAAAACTGTTTCTGCTTCAAAGGAAAGGAGCTAGGAGAAAGTTTCTTTTGCCAGTGTGTGAGGGAGCTGGAAAGCTGCAGAATGGTGCAGGGGATTCCAGGCTAGGCCATTCCTGGCTGGGTCTATAAGCAGAATGAGTGCTTTTTCTAAACGGCATTTCTATGGTTCTTCAATGGGGCTAGGATGTAAACATGTTTCTGCTTCAAAGGAAAGGAGCTAGGAGAAAGTTTCTTTTGCCAGTGTGTGAGGGAGCTGGAAAGCTGCAGAATGGTGCAGGGGATTCCAGGCTAGGCCATTCCTGGCTGGGTCTATAAGCAGAAGGAGTGCTTTTTCTAAACGGCATTTCTATGGTTCTTCAATGGGGCTAGGATGTAATCGTGTTTCTGCTTCAAAGGAAAGGAGCTCGGAGAAAGTTTCTTTTGCCAGTGTGTGAGGGAGCTGGAAAGCTGCAGAATGGTGCAGGGGATTCCAGGCTAGGCCATTCCTGGCTGGGTCTATAAGCAGAATGAGTGCTTTTTCTAAACGGCATTTCTATGGTTCTTCAATGGGGCTAGGATGTAAACGTGTTTCTGCTTCAAAGGAAAGGAGCTAGGAGAAAGTTTCTTTTGCCAGTGTGTGAGGGAGCTGGAAAGCTGCAGAATGGTGCAGGGGATTCCAGGCTAGGCCATTCCTGGCTGGGTCTATAAGCAGAATGAGTGCTTTTTCTAAACGGCATTTCTATGGTTCTTCCATGGGGCTAGGATGTAAACGTGTTTCTGCTTCAAAGGAAAGGAGCTAGGAGAAAGTTTCTTTTGCCAGTGTGTGAGGGAGCTGGAAAGCTGCAGAATGGTGCAGGGGATTCCAGGCTAGGCCATTCCTGGCTGGGTCTATAAGCAGAATGAGTGCTTTTTCTAAACGGCATTTCTATGGTTCTTCAATGGGGCTAGGATGTAAACGTGTTTCTGCTTCAAAGGAAAGGAGCTAGGAGAAAGTTTCTTTTGCCAGTGTGTGAGGGAGCTGGAAAGCTGCAGAATGGTGCAGGGGATTCCAGGCTAGGCCATTCCTGGCTGGGTCTATAAGCAGAAGGAGTGCTTTTTCTAAACGGCATTTCTATGGTTCTTCAATGGGGCTAGGATGTAAACGTGTTTCTGCTTCAAAGGAAAGGAGCTAGGAGAAAGTTTCTTTTGCCAGTGTGTGAGGGAGCTGGAAAGCTGCAGAATGGTGCAGGGGATTCCAGGCTAGGCCATTCCTGGCTGGGTCTATAAGCAGAAGGAGTGCTTTTTCTAAACGGCATTTCTATGGTTCTTCAATGGGGCTAGGATGTAAACGTGTTTCTGCTTCAAAGGAAAGGAGCTAGGAGAAAGTTTCTTTTGCCAGTGTGTGAGGGAGCTGGAAAGCTGCAGAATGGTGCAGGGGATTCCAGGCTAGGCCATTCCTGGCTGGGTATATAAGCAGAATGAGTGCTTTTTCTAAACGGCATTTCTATGGTTCTTCAATGGGGCTAGGATGTAAACGTGTTTCTGCTTCAAAGGAAAGCAGCTAGGAGAAAGTTTCTTTTGCCAGTGTGTGAGGGAGCTGGAAAGCTGCAGAATGGTGCAGGGGATTCCAGGCTAGGCCATTCCTGGCTGGGTCTATAAGCAGAAGAGTGCTTTTTCTAAACCGGCATTTCTATGGTTCTTCAATGGGGCTAGGATGTAAACGTGTTTCTGCTTCAAAGGAAAGCAGCTAGGAGAAAGTTTCTTTTGCCAGTGTGTGAGGGAGCTGGAAAGCTGCAGAATGGTGCAGGGGATTCCAGGCTAGGCCATTCCTGGCTGGGTCTATAAGCAGAAGGAGTGCTTTTCTAAACGGCATTTCTATGGTTCTTCAATGGGGCTAGGATGTAAACGTGTTTCTGCTTCAAAGGAAAGAGCTAGGAGAAAGTTTCTTTTGCCAGTGTGTGAGGGAGCTGGAAAGCTGCAGAATGGTGCAGGGGATTCCAGGCTAGGCCATTCCTGGCTGGGTCTATAAGCAGAAGGAGTGCTTTTTCTAAACGGCATTTCTATGGTTCTTCAATGGGGCTAGGATGTAAACGTGTTTCTGCTTCAAAGGAAAGGAGCTAGGAGAAAGTTTCTTTTGCCAGTGTGTGAGGGAGCTGGAAAGCTGCAGAATGGTGCAGGGAATTCCAGGCTAGGCCATTCCTGGCTGGGTCTATAAGCAGAAGGAGTGCTTTTTCTAAACGGCATTTCTATGGTTCTTCAATGGGGCTAGGATGTAAACGTGTTTCTGCTTCAAAGGAAAGCAGCTAGGAGAAAGTTTCTTTTGCCAGTGTGTGAGGGAGCTGGAAAGCTGCAGAATGGTGCAGGGGATTCCAGGCTAGGCCATTCCTGGCTGGGTCTATAAGCAGAATGAGTGCTTTTTCTAACGGCATTTCTATGGTTCTTCAATGGGGCTAGGATGTAAACGTGTTTCTGCTTCAAAGGAAAGCAGCTAGGAGAAAGTTTCTTTTGCCAGTGTGTGAGGGAGCTGGAAAGCTGCAGAATGGTGCAGGGGATTCCAGGCTAGGCCATTCCTGGCTGGGTCTATAAGCAGAAGGAGTGCTTTTTCTAAACGGCATTTCTATGGTTCTTCAATGGGGCTAGGATGTAAAAGTGTTTCTGCTTCAAAGGAAAGGAGCTAGGAGAAAGTTTCTTTTGCCAGTGTGTGAGGGAGCTGGAAAGCTGCAGAATGGTGCAGGGGATTCCAGGCTAGGCCATTCCTGGCTGGGTCTATAAGCAGAATGAGTGCTTTTTCTGAACGGCATTTCTATGCTTCTTTAATGGGGCTAGGATGTAAACGTGTTTCTGCTTCAAAGGAAAGGAGCTAGGAGAAAGTTTCTTTTGCCAGTGTGTGAGGGAGCTGGAAAGCTGCAGAATGGTGCAGGGGATTCCAGGCTAGGCCATTCCTGGCTGGGTCTATAAGCAGAATGAGTGCTTTTTCTAAACGGCATTTCTATGGTTCTTCAATGGGGCTAGGATGTAAAAGTGTTTCTGCTTCAAAGGAAAGGAGCTAGGAGAAAGTTTCTTTTGCCAGTGTGTGAGGGAGCTGGAAAGCTGCAGAATGGTGCAGGGGATTCCAGGCTAGGCCATTCCTGGCTGGGTCTATAAGCAGAAGGAGTGCTTTTTCTAAACGGCATTTCTATGGTTCTTCAAAGGGACTAGGATGTAAACGTGTTTCTGCTTCAAAGGAAAGGAGCTAGGAGAAAGTTTCTTTTGCCAGTGTGTGAGGGAGCTGGAAAGCTGCAGAATGGTGCAGGGGATTCCAGGCTAGGCCATTCCTGCCTGGGTCTATAAGCAGAAGGAGTGCTTTTTCTAAACGGCATTTCTATGGTTCTTCAATGGGGCTAGGATGTAAACGTGTTTCTGCTTCAAAGGAAAGCAGCTAGGAGAAAGTTTCTTTTGCCAGTGTGTGAGGGAGCTGGAAAGCTGCAGAATGGTGCAGGGGATTCCAGGCTAGGCCATTCCTGGCTGGGTCTATAAGCAGAAGGAGTGCTTTTTCTAAACGGCATTTCTATGGTTCTTCAATGGGGCTAGGATGTAAACGTGTTTCTGCTTCAAAGGAAAGGAGCTAGGAGAAAGTTTCTTTTGCCAGTGTGTGAGGGAGCTGGAAAGCTGCAGAATGGTGCAGGGGATTCCAGGCTAGGCCATTCCTGGCTGGGTCTATAAGCAGAATGAGTGCTTTTTCTAAACGGCATTTCTATGGTTCTTCAATGGGGCTAGGATGTAAACGTGTTTCTGCTTCAAAGGAAAGGAGCTAGGAGAAAGTTTCTTTTGCCAGTGTGTGAGGGAGCTGGAAAGCTGCAGAATGGTGCAGGGGATTCCAGGCTAGGCCATTCCTGGCTGGGTCTATAAGCAGAATGAGTGCTTTTTCTAAACGGCATTTCTATGGTTCTTCAATGGGGCTAGGATGTAAACGTGTTTCTGCTTCAAAGGAAAGGAGCTAGGAGAAAGTTTCTTTTGCCAGTGTGTGAGGGAGCTGGAAAGCTGCAGAATGGTGCAGGGGATTCCAGGCTAGGCCATTCCTGGCTGGGTCTATAAGCAGAAGGAGTGCTTTTTCTAAACGGCATTTCTATGGTTCTTCAATGGGGCTAGGATGTAAACGTGTTTCTGCTTCAAAGGAAAGGCAGCTAGGAGAAAGTTTCTTTTGCCAGTGTGTGAGGGAGCTGGAAAGCTGCAGAATGGTGCAGGGGATTCCAGGCTAGGCCATTCCTGGCTGGGTCTATAAGCAGAAGAGTGCTTTTTCTAAACGGCATTTCTATGGTTCTTCAATGGGGCTAGGATGTAAACGTGTTTCTGCTTCAAAGGAAAGCAGCTAGGAGAAAGTTTCTTTTGCCAGTGTGTGAGGGAGCTGGAAAGCTGCAGAATGGTGCAGGGATTCCAGGCTAGGCCATTCCTGGCTGGGTCTATAAGCAGAAGGAGTGCTTTTTCTAAACGGCATTTCTATGGTTCTTCAATGGGGCTAGGATGTAAACGTGTTTCTGCTTCAAAGGAAAGGCAGCTAGGAGAAAGTTTCTTTTGCCAGTGTGTGAGGGAGCTGGAAAGCTGCAGAATGGTGCAGGGGATTCCAGGCTAGGCCATTCCTGGCTGGGTCTATAAGC
The DNA here is from genome assembly GCF_015220805.1 of Pogoniulus pusillus. Lineage (NCBI taxonomy): Eukaryota > Metazoa > Chordata > Aves > Piciformes > Lybiidae > Pogoniulus > Pogoniulus pusillus. Next base: position 56,924 of record NW_026974566.1, read on the forward strand.
AGAAGGAGTGCTTTTTCTAAACGGCATTTCTATGGTTCTTCAATGGGGCTAGGATGTAAACGTGTTTCTGCTTCAAAGGAAAGGAGCTAGGAGAAAGTTTCTTTTGCCAGTGTGTGAGGGAGCTGGAAAGCTGCAGAATGGTGCAGGGGATTCCAGGCTAGGCCATTCCTGGCTGGGTCTATAAGCAGAATGAGTGCTTTTTCTAAACGGCATTTCTATGGTTCTTCAATGGGGCTAGGATGTAAACGTGTTTCTGCTTCAAAGGAAAGGAGCTAGGAGAAAGTTTCTTTTGCCAGTGTGTGAGGGAGCTGGAAAGCTGCAGAATGGTGCAGGGGATTCCAGGCTAGGCCATTCCTGGCTGGGTCTATAAGCAGAATGAGTGCTTTTTCTAAACGGCATTTCTATGGTTCTTCAATGGGGCTAGGATGTAAAAGTGTTTCTGCTTCAAAGGAAAGGAGCTAGGAGAAAGTTTCTTTTGCCAGTGTGTGAGGGAGCTGGAAAGCTGCAGAATGGTGCAGGGGATTCCAGGCTAGGCCATTCCTGGCTGGGTCTATAAGCAGAATGAGTGCTTTTTCTAAACGGCATTTCTATGGTTCTTCAATGGGGCTAGGATGTAAACGTGTTTCTGCTTCAAAGGAAAGCAGCTAGGAGCAAGTTTCTTTTGCCAGTCTGTGACTAGGCTGGAAAGCTGCAGAATGGTGTAGGGGATTCCAGGCTAGGTCATTCCTGACTGGGTCTATAAGCAGAAGGAGTGCTTTTCCTGAACGGCATTTCTATGGTTCTTCAATGGGGCTAGGATGTAAACGTGTTTCTGCTTCAAAGGAAAGCAGCTAGGAGAAAGTTTCTTTTGCCAGTGTGTGAGGGAGCTGGAAAGCTGCAGAATGGTGCAGGGGATTCCAGGCTAGGCCATTCCTGGCTGGGTATATAAGCAGAATGAGTGCTTTTTGTAAACCGAATTTCTATGGTTCTTCAATGGGGCTAGGATGTAAACGTGTTTCTGCTTCAAAGGAAAGCAGCTAGGAGAAAGTTTCTTTTGCCAGTGTGTGAGGGAGCTGGAAAGCTACAGAATGATGGAAGGGATTCCAGGCTAGGCTGTTCCTGGCTGGGTCTATAAGCAGAAGGATGCTTTTTCTAAACGGCATTTCTATGGTTCTTCAATAGGGCTAGGATGTAAACGTGTTTCTGCTTCAAAGGAAAGCAGCTAGGAGAAAGTTTCTTTTGCCAGTGTGTGACGCAGCTGGAAAGCTGCAGAATGGTGTAGGGGACTCCAGGCTAGGTCATTCCTGACTGGGTCTATAAGCAGAAGGAGTGCTTTTTCTAAACGGCCTTTCTATGGGTCTTCAATGGGGCTAGGATGTAAACGTGTTTCTGTTTCAAAGGAAAGCAGCTAGGAGAAAGTTTCTTTTGCCAGTGTGTGAGGGAGCTGGAAAGCTGCAGAATGGTGCAGGGGATTCCAGGCTAGGCCATTCCTGGCTGGGACTATAAGCAGAATGAGTGCTTTTTGTATACCGAATTTCTATGGTTCTTCAATGGGGCTAGGATGTAAACGTGTTTCTGCTTCAAAGGAAAGCAGCTAGGAGAAAGTTTCTTTTGCCAGTGTGTGAGGGAGCTGGAAAGCTACAGAATGGTGCAGGGGATTCCAGGCTAGGCCATTCCTGGCTGGGTATATAAGCAGAATGAGTGCTTTTTGTAAACCGAATTTCTATGGTTCTTCAATGGGGCTAGGATGTAAACGTGTTTCTGCTTCAAAGGAAAGCAGCTAGGAGAAAGTTTCTTTTGCCAGTGTGTGAGGGAGTTGGAAAGCTACAGAATGATGGAAGGGATTCCAGGCTAGGCCGTTCCTGGCTGGGTCTATAAGCAGAAGGAGTGCTTTTTCTTAACGGCATTTCTATGGTTCTTCAAAGGGGCTAGGATGTAAACGTGTTTCTGCTTCAAAGGAAAGCAGCTAGGAGAAAGTTTCTTTTGCCAGCGTGTGACGAGGCTGGAGAGCTGCAGAATGGTGTAGGGGATTCCAGGCTAGGTCATTCCTGACTGGGTCTATAAGCAGAAGGAGTGCTTTTCCTAAACGGCATTTCTATGGTTCTTCAATGGGGCTAGGATGTAAACGTGTTTCTGCTTCAAAGGAAAGCAGCTAGGAGAAAGTTTCTTTTGCCAGTGTGTGAGGGAGCTGGGAAGCTGCAGAATGGTGCAGGGGATTCCAGGCTAGGCCGTTCCTGGCTGGGTATATAAGCAGAATGAGTGCTTTTTGTAAACCGAATTTCTATGGTTCTTCAATGGGGCTAGGATGTAAACGCGTTTCTGCTTCAAAGGAAAGCAGCTAGGAGAAAGTTTCTTTTGCCAGTGTGTGAGGGAGCTGGAAAGCTGCAGAATGGTGCAGGGGATTCCAGGCTAGGCCATTCCTGGCTTGGGTCTACACGCAGAATGAGTGCTTTTTGTATATCGAATTTCTATGGTTCTTCAGTGGGGCTAGGATGTAAACGTGTTTCTGCTTCAAAGGAAAGCATCTAGGAGAAAGTTTCTTTTGCCAGTGTGTGAGGGAGCTGGAAAGCTGCAGAATGGTGCAGGGGATTCCAGGCTAGGCCATTCCTGGCTGGGTCTATAAGCAGAATGAGTGCTTTTTGTGAACCGAATTTCTATGGTTCTTCAATGGGGCTAGGATGTAAACGTGTTTCTGCTTCAAAGGAAAGCAGCTAGGAGAAAGTTTCTTTTGCCAGTGTGTGAGGGAGCAGGCAAGCTACAGAATGGTGCAGGGGATTCCAGGCTAGGTCATTCCTGGCTGGGTATATAAGCAGAATGAGTGCTTTTTGTAAACCGAATTTCTATGGTTCTTCAAAGGGGCTAGGATGTAAACGTGTTTCTGCTTCAAAGGAAAGCAGCTAGGAGAAAGTTTCTTTTGCCAGTGTGTGAGGGAGTTGGAAAGCTACAGAATGATGGAAGGGATTCCAGGCTAGGCCGTTCCTGGCTGGGTCTATAAGCAGAAGGAGTGCTTTTTCTTAACGGCATTTCTATTGTTCTTCAATGGGGCTAGGATGTAAACGTGTTTCTGCTTCAAAGGAAAGCAGCTAGGAGAAAGTTTCTTTTGCCAGTGTGTGAGGGAGCTGGAAAGCTGCAGAATGGTGCAGGGGATTCCAGGCTAGGCCATTCCTGGCTGGGTCTACACGCAGAATGAGTGCTTTTTGTATATCGAATTTCTATGGTTCTTCAATGGGGCTAGGATGTAAACGTGTTTCTGCTTCAAAGGAAAGCAGCTAGGAGAAAGTTTCTTTTGCCAGTGTGTGAGGGAGCTGGGAAGCTGCAGAATGGTGCAGGGGATTCCAGGCTAGGCCATTCCTGGCTGGGTATATAAGCAGAATGAGTGCTTTTTGTAAACCGAATTTCTATGGTTCTTCAATGGGGCTAGGATGTAAACGTGTTTCTGCTTCAAAGGAAAGCAGCTAGGAGAAAGTTTCTTTTGCCAGTGTGTGAGGGAGCTGGAAAGCTGCAGAATGGTGCAGGGGATTCCAGGCTAGGCCATTCCTGGCTGGGTATACACGCAGAATGAGTGCTTTTTGTATATCGAATTTCTATGGTTCTTCAATGGGGCTAGGATGTAAACGTGTTTCTGCTTCAAAGGAAAGCAGCTAGGAGAAAGTTTCTTTTGCCAGTGTGTGACGCAGCTGGAAAGCTGCAGAATGGTGCAGGGGATTCCAGGCTAGGTCATTCCTGACTGGGTCTATAAGCAGAAGGAGTGCTTTTACTAAACAGCATTTCTATGGTTCTTCAATGGGGCTAGGATGTAAACGTGTTTCTGCTTCAAAGGAAAGCAGCTAGGAGAAAGTTTATTTTGCCAGTGTGTGAGGGAGCTGGAAAGCTGCAGAATGGTGCAGGGGATTCCAGGCTAGGCCATTCCTGGCTGGGTCTACACGCAGAATGAGTGCTTTTTGTATATCGAATTTCTATGGTTCTTCAATGGGGCTAGGATGTAAACGTGTTTCTGCTTCAAAGGAAAGCAGCTAGGAAAAAGATTCTTTTGCCAGTGTGTGAGGGAGCTAGAAAGCTGCAGAATGGTGCAGGGGATTCCAGGCTAGGCCGTTCCTGGCTGGGTCTATAAGCAGAAGGAGTGCTTTTTCTAAAGGGCATTTCTATGGATCTTCAAAGGGGCTAGGATGTAAACGTGTTTCTGCTTCAAAGGAAAGCAGCTAGGAGAAAGTTTCTTTTGCCAGTGTGTGACGAGGCTGGAAAGCTGCAGAATGGTGTAGGGGATTCCAGGCTAGGTCATTCCTGACTGGGTCTATAAGCAGAATGAGTGCTTTTTGTATATCGAATTTCTATGGTTCTTCAATGGGGCTAGGATGTAAACGTGTTTCTGCTTCAAAGGAAAGCAGCTAGGAGAAAGTTTCTTTTGCCAGTGTGTGAGGGAGCTGGAAAGCTACAGAATGGTGCAGGGGATTCCAGGCTAGGCCATTCCTGGCTGGGTCTATAAGCAGAAGGAGTGCTTTTTCTAAAGGGCATTTCTATGGTTCTTCAAAGGGGCTAGGATGTAAAAGTGTTTCTGCTTCAAAGGAAAGCAGCTAGGAGAAAGTTTCTTTTGCCAGTGTGTGAGGGAGCAGGCAAGCTACAGAATGGTGCAGGGGATTCCAGGCTAGGCCATTCCTGGCTGGGTATATAAGCAGAATGAGTGCTTTTTGTAAACCGAATTTCTATGGTTCTTCAAAGGGGCTAGGATGTAAACGTGTTTCTGCTTCAAAGGAAAGCAGCTAGGAGAAAGTTTCTTTTGCCAGTGTGTGAGGGAGCTGGAAAGCTACAGAATGATGGAAGGGATTCCAGGCTAGGCCGTTCCTGGCTGGGTCTATAAGCAGAAGGAGTGCTTTTTCTAAACGGCATTTCTATGGTTCTTCAATGGGGCTAGGATGTAAACGTGTTTCTGCTTCAAAGGAAAGCAGCTAGGAGAAAGTTTCTTTTGCCAGTGTGTGAGGGAGCTGGAAAGCTGCAGAATGGTGCAGGGGATTCCAGGCTAGGCCATTCCTGGCTGGGTCTACACGCAGAATGAGTGCTTTTTGTATATCGAATTTCTATGGTTCTTCAATGGGGCTAGGATGTAAACGTGTTTCTGCTTCAAAGGAAAGCAGCTAGGAAAAAGATTCTTTTGCCAGTGTGTGAGGGAGCTAGAAAGCTGCAGAATGGTGCAGGGGATTCCAGGCTAGGCCATTCCTGGCTGGGTCTATAAGCAGAATGAGTGCTTTTTCTAAAGGGCATTTCTATGGATCTTCAAAGGGGCTAGGATGTAAACGTGTTTCTGCTTCAAAGGAAAGCAGCTAGGAGAAAGTTTCTTTTGCCAGTGTGTGAGGGAGCTGGAAAGCTACAGAATGATGGAAGGGATTCCAGGCTAGGCCATTCCTGGCTGGGTCTATAAGCAGAAGGAGTGCTTTTTCTAAACGGCATTTCTATGGTTCTTCAATAGGGCTAGGATGTAAACGTGTTTCTGCTTCAAAGGAAAGCAGCTAGGAGAAAGTTTCTTTTGCCAGTGTGTGACGAGGCTGGAAAGCTGCAGAATGGTGTAGGGGATTCCAGGCTAGGTCATTCCTGACTGGGTCTACACGCAGAATGAGTGCTTTTTGTATATCGAATTTCTATGGTTCTTCAATGGGGCTAGGATGTAAATGTGTTTCTGCTTCAAAGGAAAGCAGCTAGGAGAAAGTTTCTTTTGCCAGTGTTTGAGGGAGCTGGAAAGCTACAGAATGGTGCAGGGGATTCCAGGCTAGGCCATTCCTAGCTGGGTATATAAGCAGAATGAGTGCTTTTTGTGAACCGAATTTCTATGGTTCTTCAATGGGGCTAGGATGTAAACGTGTTTCTGCTTCAAAGGAAAGCAGCTAGGAGAAAGTTTCTTTTGCCAGTGTGTGAGGGAGCTAGAAAGCTGCAGAATGGTGCAGGGGATTCCAGGCTAGGCCATTCCTGGCTGGGTATATAAGCAGAAGGAGTGCTTTTTCTAAAGGGCATTTCTATGGTTCTTCAAAGGGGCTAGGATGTAAAAGTGTTTCTGCTTCAAAGGAAAGCAGCTAGGAGAAAGTTTCTTTTGCCAGTGTGTGAGGGAGCTGGAAAGCTACAGAATGGTGCAGGGGATTCCAGGCTAGGCCATTCCTGGCTGGGTATATAAGCAGAAGGATTGCTTTTTCTAAACGGCATTTCTATGGTTCTTCAATGGGGCTAGGATGTAAACGTGTTTCTGCTTCAAAGGAAAGCAGCTAGGAGAAAGTTTCTTTTGCCAGTGTGTGAGGGAGCTGGAAAGCTACAGAATGATGGAAGGGATTCCAGGCTAGGCCGTTCCTGGCTGGGTCTATAAGCAGAAGGAGTGCTTTTTCTAAACGGCATTTCTATGGTTCTTCAATAGGGCTAGGATGTAAACGTGTTTCTGCTTCAAAGGAAAGCAGCTAGGAGAAAGTTTCTTTTGCCAGTGTGTGACGCAGCTGGAAAGCTGCAGAATGGTGTAGGGGATTCCAGGCTAGGTCATTCCTGACTGGGTCTATAAGCAGAAGGAGTGCTTTTTCCAAACGGCATTTCTATGGTTCTTCAATGGGGCTAGGATGTAAACGTGTTTCTGCTTCAAAGGAAAGCAGCTAGGAGAAAGTTTCTTTTGCCAGTGTGTGAGGGAGCTGGAAAGCTGCAGAATGGTGCAGGGGATTCCAGGCTAGGCCATTCCTGGCTGGGTCTACACGCAGAATGAATGCTTTTTGTATATCGAATTTCTATGGTTCTTCAATGGGGCTAGGATGTAAACGTGTTTCTGCTTCAAAGGAAAGCAGCTAGGAGAAAGTTTCTTTTGCCAGTGTGTGAGGGAGCTGGAAAGCTGCAGAATGGTGTAGGGGATTCCAGGCTAGGTCATTCCTGACTGGGTCTATAAGCAGAAGGAGTGCTTTTTGCAAAGCAAATTTCTATGGTTCTTCCATAGGGATAGGATGTAAACGTGTTTCTGCTTCAAAGGAAAGCAGCTAGGAGAAAGTTTCTTTTGCCAGTGTGTGACGCAACTGGAAAGCTGCAGAATGGTGTAGGGGATTCCAGGCTAGGTCATTCCTGACTGGGTCTATAAGCAGAAGGAGTGCTTTTTGCAAAGCGAATTTCTATGGTTCTTCAATAGGGCTACGATGTAAACGTGTTTCTGCTTCTGTGATGGTTTGGGGGTTACCCCGCCCCTCCCACACTTTTGAATTTGCCCCAGCTAACTCAGACGGCCTCTGGGAATATAGATGAAGCAATTTATTTACAGCTAGCAGAATTTACAAGCAGCTATTTACAATATATACAGCTATATACAATTATATACAGAAATATACAAAGGATAAACAATACAAAAGCACAACTCCCCTCCCAGAAACCTGAGTCCCCAGGAGGGGCTCTCAAACCACCCCAACACCTCCCCCCGGCCCTCTCAACCTTACCCCAGTTCTCAGGAAGAAAAGAGGTGCAGCCAAGAGGTTAGGGAGCAAGGTTAGTAGGAGCAGGGTTAATGAGATGTGACCAGGTCCAAGGCAAAAGCAAGAGTGAGAGACAAAATGGAGAATGTTTTCTTCTTCTTCCCAGAGTTCTCAGCGTAACTGTGAGAGAAGTTGACACCATGTTTTTCATACCACTGCCTGTTATCAAGTTCTTTTACCAAAACATTCCAGCTTGCTTCAAACTAGCACAATCCACCCCTTGTCTACTTCGCTCAGAGTATCGCTGAGAATTATCCAATCTAATCTAAACCAATATTTACACTAAAACAATATATATATACAAGTTCAGTTCACACTTCAATCAGATGTAGGTGATTCAAAAGCTCAGAACAGGGACTCCCAGGTGATGTTGGGTTCGTGCTCACATACTGTAGATTCTATCGTAGATTCTCTCAGTGTTGGGCGCCGATGTTACCTAGAACAGAAAACTCCTAACAGCTTGAATTTAAACTCTCTCAGCTAAGGTTAAATTTCTCTGTGGAATACACTGGATTTCACCATTCTCCTGCATTACCCAGTAGGTATGACCAGGACCTTCAGCAGAAACCACCCCTCGGACAGGTTTCCCTTCGCCCGAAGGAGAAAATACACAAACAGTTTTCCCTAACAGATTCTTCTCATGTACAACAGGAACTTTATCACCGTCTACTGTTTGGACCAAATCTGATTGTGCAGGTCCTGCTCTGTTTACTGAACCTCTACTATTTACCAACCAGGTAGCTTCTGCTAAATGTTTGTCCCAGTTTTTCAGAGTTCCACCCCCCATGGCTTTTAGGGTGGTTTTCAGCAAGCTGTTGTAGCGCTCAATCTTCCCTGAAGCTGGTGCATAGTAGGGTATGTGATAGATCCATTCAATACCATGCTCTTTGGCCCAGTTTTTCACAAGATTATTCTTGAAATGAGTACCATTGTCTGACTCGATTCTCTCTGGAGTTCCATGTCTCCACAAGATCTGTCTCTCCAAACCAACAATGGTGTTACGTGCAGTAGCATGTGGAACTGGATAGGTTTCCAACCATCCAGTGCTGGCTTCTACCATCGTTAGCACATACTGCTTGCCAGAACGAGATCGAGGTAAAGTGATGTAGTCAATCTGCCAGGCTTCACCATACTTGTACTTTGACCATCTCTCACCATACCATAAGGACTTGATTCGCTTAGCCTGCTTAATAGCAGCACAAATGTCACAGTCATAGATGACTTGGGTGATAGCGTCCATGGACAAGTCAATTGACCTATCACGAGCCCATCGGTATGTTCCATCTCTGCCTTGATGTCCAGATGAGTCATGGGCCCACCGAGCTAAGAACAGTTCACCTCGGTGTTTCCAATCAAGGTCAAGGTCAAGATCAGAGTTGGTATCAACTTGAGCAATCTTAGCAGCTTGATCTGCCTTCTGGTTATGTTGATGTTCCTCAGTGGTTCTGCTCTTGGGCATGTGTGCATCTACGTGCCGCACCTTCACTGGAGTTCTCTCCAGCCGTGCATCAATGTCCTGCCATAGATCAGCACACCAAATAGGCTTTCCTTTCCTCTGCCAACCATTCTTCTTCCAGTCCTTCAGCCAACCCCATAGAGCATTGGCTACCATCCACGAGTCGGTGTAGAGGTAAAGGATAGGCCAATTCTCACGTTCAGCCACATCAAGAGCAAGTTGAACAGCTTTTACCTCAGCGAACTGACTGGATTCTCCTTCTCCATCTTTCGTTTCGGTAACTCTCCTGGTTGGACTCCAAACCGCTGACTTCCATCTTCGCTTGTTCCCAACAAGACGACAGGAACCATCTGTGAACAAAGCATAGTTCTTTTCCTGATCAGAGAGATCACCATAGGGAGGAGCTTCCTCAGCACGAGTTATTTTCTCCTCTGGAGGTTTGGAACAGTCTGTGCCTTCCGGCCAGTTGGTGATCACCTCCACCAGACCAGGTCGGTCAAGATTACCCATTCGTGCTCGTTGGGTTATCAAAGCCATCCATTTAGACCAGGTTGCATCTGTGGCATGATGTGGTGATGAACCTTTGCCCTTGAACATCCAGTTAAGAACTGGCAGTCTAGGGGCTAAAAGCAATTGTGACTCAGTTCCAATCACTTCAGAAGCTGCTTTCACTCCCTCATAGGCTGCTAGAATCTCTTTCTCAGTTGCAGTGTAATTTGTCTCTGAACCTCTGTAACAACGTCCCCAGAAACCAAGTGGACGACCACGTGTCTCACTTGGAGCTCTCTGCCAAAGACTCCAAGTTGGACCATTGTCACTGGCAGCCGTGTACAGAATGTTCTTAATGTCCAGACCAGATCTCACAGGTCCCAAACCCACTGCATGGACTACTTCTCGCTTAATTTGATCAAAGGCTGCTTGTTGTTCAGGTCCCCACTCGAAATTGTTTCTCTTACGAGTCACATCATGCAGAGGTTTGACAATCTGACTGAAACCAGGAATGTGTAGTCTCCAAAATCCCACCACACCAAGAAAAGAAAGTGTGTCCTTCTTACTGGTGGGAACTGCCATGGTAGAGACTTTGTCAATCACATCCTGAGGAATGTAACGGCGACCATCTTGCCACCGCACTCCCAGAAACTGAATTTCTCTGGCAGGTCCTTTGACCTTGTCTCTCTTAATGGCAAAACCTGCTTGTAACAGAATGTCAATGATTTTGTTACCTTTCTCGAAGACTTCCTTAGCAGTTTGGCCCCACACAATGATGTCGTCGATGTACTGGATGTGCTCTGGAGCTTTACCTTTCTCCAGTGCATTGTGGATGACTGAGTGACAGATGGTTGAGCTGTGTTTCCACCCCTGAGGCAAACGATTGAACTGGTACTGGATTCCTCTCCAGGTGAATGCAAACTGAGGCCTTCACTCCTTTGCTATGGGAATAGAGAAGAAAGCATTAGCAATGTCTATGGTTGCATACCATTTAGCCTCCTTCGATTCCAGCTCGTACTGGAGTTCCAGCATGTCCGGCACAGCTGCGCTCATGGGTGGCGTCACCTCATTGAGGGCACGAAAGTCAACTGTGAGTCTCCAGTCGCCCGTAGGTTTACGCACAGGCCAGATGGGACTGTTGAAAGGTGAATGAGCTTTCTCGATGACAGCCTGACTCTCCAATTGACGAATCAGCTGATGAATGGGCAACAAAGAGTCACGGTTAGTTCTGTACTGCCTATGATGAACAGTTTGAGTTGCAATTGGCACTTCCAGGTCCTCTATGTTATGATGTCCCACAACTGCAGATTCATCAGAAAGTTCAGGTCTAATGGACAATTTCAATTTATCATCCTCAATCTCTACAGATGCTATACCAAAAGCCCATTTATGACCCTTAGGATCTTTGAAACAACCTTGTCTCAAAAAGTCAATTCCCAAAATGCAAGGCGCATCAGGACCAGTTACAATAGTATGTGTCTTCCACTCTTTACCAGTTAAACTGATCTCAGCCTGTACCTTAGTTAACTCTTGAGATCCACCAGTGATTCCAAAGATAGAAATGGACTCTGTCCCTTTGCAATTTGATGGCAATAAAGTACACTGAGCACCTGTGTCAACTAAAGCCCTGTATTTCCGAACTCTTGAACTGCCAGGCCACCTAATGAATACATTCCAATAGATTCGGTTCTCTCCACTATCCCTTTCCTCCTCCTGGCTGGAGGCAGGGCACCCCTAATGCTGAACATGGCATGTAGGGTGTACACAATGATTGGTGGTGTTGTGAGAGGAACTGCAACTGTTGGAACAATTGCAGTTGCTCTCAGGAGCTGAAGAAGTGACAGCTACCTTTCTGGCATTGCTGCCTCTGTTTCTGCCACTCTGCAGTTCCCTAACCCTCTTTGAAAGAGCTGAAGTAGGTTTACCATCCCATTTGTTCATGTTCTCCCCATATGTGTCACGCAGAAGTATCCACAGTGACGCACGTGATTGCTGCTGTCTGGGTGGAATTTGTCTCCTCCTAGGCTGGAATTGCCTTGCAGGAGGTGGGCATCTGTTCCTGACTGCAGAAACATGCACCCATTCAGATGATGCAGGAATGGTATCCTTTACCAGATTTTTGAGATCCTCCTTCAGTTCTTTCATGCCATTTCTAATGCCATTCTCAATACCTTCCTTAAGCTCTGTAGTCATAGTCTTTATGGCACAGATTATACCAGAATGTGACAAGCTGTCCTCAATCTGCCTGAGCTGATCAGTGAATTCACCAACAGTGAAAGACCGTCAATTATCACTCCTTGCTAGGAACTTACTGGCCAAGATGTTAGCATAGGATGAAGGAGCAAGCTTAATCAGCTTCTTCATGAGACCTGTTCCCAAAGGAATATCATCAGGCTCATGAGTACCATGATCTCCATAAAGCACTTCCTTCACAGCAAACTCCTTCAGAAGCTTAATTCCCTGCTCAACAGTGTTCCACTTCTTGGCAGCCCATGGCAAATCATCTCGGGAAGGATATCTCATAGCCACAGCCAACAAAAGGCGTGTCCACAAGCTAACCCTACCAAGAGGACTTGCTAGGTGTTTGTCCACTCCACTCTCCTTAGTGAGTGGTCCCAGCTGCTTGGCAGACTTGTCTCCTACCTGCAGAGCATTAGCACCAATGCCACGGCATCTCACTAGCCAGCTTAAGATTGGCTCACCTGATTCTCTTGTGTATTCCTTCCTAACTTCCCTGACCTCTCTGAGTGGATCCTTGGAGCCTTGGATGTCATCTTCCTCCTCTTCCTCCTGTTGTTGATCTGGTGGTGCTGGGCCTAACACAATCTTCCTCATAGCATTCCTAAACTCATTGGAACCATCCTCTCTCCTGGCAGCTAACCTCACAGCGCTCCTCTCACTTGAGTATTGTTGTCTCAGCACATCTACAAGGTCTCGCAGACTAACTGCCTCCTCTTCCTCCTCTTGCTGCTGATCACCAGAGGTCCCCTGTCTTACATCCTCCTGCGAACCACTCTTTGTCTTAGCTTTTGCCTTAGCAGGTGCCAGAAGGGCCTGAGCAGCAACAGACTTGGATGTGTCTGCTGGAGGATTTGAATCTTTAGGAGTCTGACTTGGAGGGTTTGAATCCTTAGGGGTCTGACATGGAGCTTTTGTATCCTTAGGGGTCTGACCTGGAGCATTTGAATTATTGGAGGTCTGACTTGGAGCTTGTGAGTTCAAATCTGCCTTGCTTTTAACAGGAGGATTTTGGTTCTGGTCTGCTGGCTGGGGGTTCAAATTGGCTGAGCTGGTGTCATTAGGATTTGGACTGACTGGGCTAGCGTTACTAGCACTAGTGGGATTGTTTGCCTGTCCTCCTGGGGTTCCTGCCAACCCTGAGGTGTTATCATTTTTGCTAGGGACATTCTGATTTTGGGTCCCTGCCTGTCCTCCTGAGGCTCCTGCTGAACTCTGCCTATTATCATTATTGTTTACGTTAGTGGCGGGTACACTGGCCGTGTTCCCAGCACTTGGAGAAGGAGGGGCAGAGGCTGGCAAGGGGGAAGCCGATAACTGTGTTCCCTTGTTTTGCTGTGAAAGAGACTGCTTCTGGGACACAGAATTTTTCCTAGCTCTTACAGAAGCTGGTTTTGAATTTTTCACCAATAATGCCAAAATTAATATGAATATTAAAATCATAAGAGCCAGATTACTGCAGACCAAACCCGTCACAATCTCTTTTCTGTAAAAATCCTTGCATGGACTTGGCATTTCAGTTTGGGGCTGGATGACCCTCATGAGAGCAGTAGATAAAGCAGCATTTTGACTGATCGTCACATTATTGACAAAAACTCTTGTAATATCACTAGTAATATTCTCAGTGACACTAAAACCAGCATAACCAAGAATGAAATCACCCCAGCTCCAGAACATGTTTGAAAGCTTAACTTTAGCCTTCTTAAAAACTACATGAAGCAAGAAATAACCAATTTGATCTTTGATCCAGTTGTACACAAAAAACCAGAAAACAGGCCACACAGCAATCCCCACCAAGTACAATAGCTGCTTGATTAGCTTCATCTTAATTCCCAGAGCTAATTTCCACTCACTGAAATATCTAGCCCCACGTTGGGAAAGCCAATTAAAAAATGTGATGGTTTGGGGGTTACCCCGCCCCTCCCACACTTTTGAATTTGCCCCAGCTAACTCAGACGGCCTCTGGGAATATAGATGAAGCAATTTATTTACAGCTAGCAGAATTTACAAGCAGCTATTTACAATATATACAGCTATATACAATTATATACAGAAATATACAAAGGATAAACAATACAAAAGCACAACTCCCCTCCCAGAAACCTGAGTCCCCAGGAGGGGCTCTCAAACCACCCCAACACCTCCCCCCGGCCCTCTCAACCTTACCCCAGTTCTCAGGAAGAAAAGAGGTGCAGCCAAGAGGTTAGGGAGCAAGGTTAGTAGGAGCAGGGTTAATGAGATGTGACCAGGTCCAAGGCAAAAGCAAGAGTGAGAGACAAAATGGAGAATGTTTTCTTCTTCTTCCCAGAGTTCTCAGCGTAACTGTGAGAGAAGTTGACACCATGTTTTTCATTCCACTGCCTGTTATCAAGTTCTTTTACCAAAACATTCCAGCTTGCTTCAAACTAGCACAGCTTCAAAGGAAAGCAGCTAGGAGAAAGTTTCTTTTGCCAGTCTGTGACGAGGCTGGAAAGCTGCAGAATGGTGTAGGGGATTCCAGGCTAGGTCATTCCTGACTGGGTCTATAAGGAGAAGGAGTGCTTTTCCTAAAAGGCATTTCTATGGTTCTTCAGTGGGGCTAGGATGTAAACGTGTTTCTGCTTCAAAGGAAAGCAGCTAGGAGAAAGTTTCTTTTGCCAGTGTGTGAGGGAGCTGGAAAGCTACAGAATGATGGAAGGGATTCCAGGCTAGGCCATTCCTGGCTGGGTCTATAAGCAGAAGGAGTGCTTTTTGTAAACCGAATTTCTATGGTTCTTCAATGGGGCTAGGATGTAAACGTGTTTCTGCTTCAAAGGAAAGCAGCTAGGAGAAAGTTTCTTTTGCCAGTCTGTGACGAGGCTGGAAAGCTGCAGAATGGTGTAGGGGATTCCAGGCTAGGCCATTCCTGGCTGGGTCTATAAGCAGAAGGAGTGCTTTTTCTAAACGGCATTTCTATGGTTCTTCAATGGGGCTAGGATGTAAACGTGTTTCTGCTTCAAAGGAAAGCAGCTAGGAGAAAGTTTCTTTTGCCAGTGTGTGACGCAACTGGAAAGCTGCAGAATGGTGTAGGGGATTCCAGGCTAGGCCATTCCTGACTGGGTCTATAAGCAGAAGGAGAGCTTTTTGCAAAGCGAATTTCTATGGTTCTTCAGTGGGGCTAGGATGTAAACGTGTTTCTGCTTCAAAGGAAAGCAGCTAGGAGAAAGTTTCTTTTGCCAGTGTGTGACGCAACTGGAAAGCTGCAGAATGGTGTAGGGGATTCCAGGCTAGGTCATTCCTGACTGGGTCTATAAGCAGAAGGAGTGCTTTTTGCAAAGCGAATTTCTATGGTTCTTCAATAGGGATAGGATGTAAACGTGTTTCTGCTTCAAAGGAAAGCAGCTAGGAGAAAGTTTCTTTTGCCAGTGTGTGACGCAGCTGGAAAGCTGCAGAATGGTGTAGGGGATTCCAGGCTAGGTCATTCCTGACTGGGTCTATAAGCAGAAGGAGTGCTTTTTGCAAAGCGAATTTCTATGGTTCTTCAATAGGGCTAGGATGTAAACGTCTTTCTGCTTCAAAGGAAAGCAGCTAGGAGAAAGTTTCTTTTGCCAGTGTGTGACGCAACTGGAAAGCTGCAGAATGGTGTAGGGAATTCCAGGCTAGATCATTCCTGACTGGGTCTATAAGCAGAAGGAGTGCTTTTTCTAAACGGCATTTCCATGGTTCTTCAATGGGGCTAGGATGTAAACGTGTTTCTGCTTCAAAGGAAAGCAGCTAGGAGAAAGTTTCTTTTGCCAGTGTGTGAGGGAGCTGGAAAGCTGCAGAATGGCGCAGGGGATTCCAGGCTAGGCCATTCCTGGCTGGGTATATAAGCAGAAGGAGTGCTTTTTGTAAACCGAATTTCTATGGTTCTTCAATGGGGCTAGGATGTGAACGTGTTTCTGCTTCAAAGGAAAGCAGCAAGGAGAAAGTTTCTTTTGCCAGTGTGTGAGGGAGCTAGAAAGCTGCAGAATGGTGCAGGGGATTCCAGGCTAGGCCATTCCTGGCTGGGGCTATAAGCAGAATGAGTGCTTTTTGTATACCGAATTTCTATGGTTCTTCAATGGGAATAGGATGTAAACGTGTTTCTGCTTCAAAGGAAAGCAGCTAGGAGAAAGTTTCTTTTGCCAGTGTGTGAGGGAGCTGGAAAGCTACAGAATGATGGAAGGGATTCCAGGCTAGGCCGTTCCTGGCTGGGTCTATAAGCAGAATGAGTGCTTTTTGTAAACCGAATTTCTATGGTTCTTCAATAGGGCTAGGACGTAAACGTGTTTCTGCTTCAAAGGAAAGCAGCTAGGAGAAAGTTTCTTTTGCCAGTGTGTGAGGGAGCTGGAAAGCTACAGAATGGTGCAGGGGATTCCAGGCTAGGCCATTCCTGGCTGGGTATATAAGCAGAAGGAGTGCTTTTTGTAAACCGAATTTCTATGGTTCTTCAATGGGGCTAGGATGTGAACGTGTTTCTGCTTCAAAGGAAAGCAGCTAGGAGAAAGTTCCTTTTGCCAGTGTGTGACGCAGCTGGAAAGCTGCAGAATGGTGTAGGGGATTCCAGGCTAGGTCATTCCTGGCTGGGTCTATAAGCAGAAGGAGTGCTTTTCCTAAACGGCATTTCTATGGTTCTTCAATGGGGCTAGGATGTAAACGTGTTTCTGCTTCAAAGGAAAGCAGCTAGGAGAAAGTTTCTTTTGCCAGTGTGTGAGGGAGCTGGAAAGCTACAGAATGATGGAAGGGATTCCAGGCTAGGCCGTTCCTGGCTGGGTCTATAAGCAGAATGAGTGCTTTTTGTATACCGAATTTCTATGTTTCTTCAATGGGGCTAGGATGTGAACGTGTTTCTGCTTCAAAGGAAAGCAGCTAGGAGAAAGTTTCTTTTGCCAGTGTGTGAGGGAGCTGGAAAGCTGTAGAATGGTGCAGGGGATTCCAGGCTAGGCCATTCCTGGCTGGGTATATAAGCAGAAGGAGTGCTTTTTGTATACCGAATTTCTATGGTTCTTCAATGGGGCTAGGATGTGAACGTGTTTCTGCTTCAAAGGAAAGCAGCAAGGAGAAAGTTTCTTTTGCCAGTGTGTGAGGGAGCTGGAAAGCTGCAGAATGGTGCAGGGGATTCCAGGCTAGGCCGTTCCTGGCTGGGTCTATAAGCAGAATGAGTGCTTTTTGTAAACCGAATTTCTATGGTTCTTCAATAGGGCTAGGACGTAAACGTGTTTCTGCTTCAAAGGAAAGCAGCTAGGAGAAAGTTTCTTTTGCCAGTGTGTGAGGGAGCTGGAAAGCTACAGAATGGTGCAGGGGATTCCAGGCTAGGCCATTCCTGGCTGGGTATATAAGCAGAAGGAGTGCTTTTTGTAAACCGAATTTCTATGGTTCTTCAATGGGGCTAGGATGTGAACGTGTTTCTGCTTCAAAGGAAAGCAGCTAGGAGAAAGTTCCTTTTGCCAGTGTGTGACGCAGCTGGAAAGCTACAGAATGACGGAAGGGATTCCAGGCTAGGCTGTTCCTGGCTGGGTCTATAAGCAGAAGGAGTGCTTTTTCTAAACGGCATTTCTATGGTTCTTCAATAGGGCTAGGATGTAAACGTGTTTCTGCTTCAAAGGAAAGCAGCTAGGAGAAAGTTTCTTTTGCCAGTGTGTGACGCAGCTGGAAAGCTGCAGAATGGTGTAGGGGACTCCAGGCTAGGTCATTCCTGACTGGGTCTATAAGCAGAAGGAGTGCTTTTTCTAAACGGCCTTTCTATGGGTCTTCAATGGGGCTAGGATGTAAACGTGTTTCTGCTTCAAAGGAAAGCAGCTAGGAGAAAGTTTCTTTTGCCACTGTGTGACGCAACTGGAAAGCTGCAGAATGGTATAGGGGATTCCAGGCTAGGTCATTCCTGATTGGGTCTATAAGCAGAATGAGTACTTTTTGTATATCGAATTTCTATGGTTCTTCAATGGGGCTAGGATGTAAACAAGTTTCTGCTTCAAAGGAAAGCAGCTAGGAGAAAGTTTCTTTTGCCAGTGTGTGACGCAACTGGAAAGCTGCAGAATGGTGTAGGGGATTCCAGGCTAGGTCATTCCTGACTGGGTCTATAAGCAGAAGGAGTGCTTTTTGCAAAGCGAATTTCTATGGTTCTTCAATAGGGATAGGATGTAAACGTCTTTCTGCTTCAAAGGAAAGCAGCTAGGAGAAAGTTTCTTTTGCCAGTGTGTGACGCAACTGGAAAGCTGCAGAATGGTGCAGGGGATTCCAGGCTAGGTCATTCCTGGCTGGGTCTATAAGCAGAATGAGTGCTTTTTGTAAACCGAATTTCTATGGTTCTTCAATGGGGCTAGGATGTAAACGTGTTTCTGCTTCAAAGGAAAGCAGCTAGGAGAAAGTTTCTTTTGCCAGTGTGTGAGGGAGCTGGAAAGCTACAGAATGATGGAAGGGATTCCAGGCTAGGCCGTTCCTGGCTGGATCTATAAGCAGAAGGAGTGCTTTTTCTTAACGGCATTTCTATGGTTCTTCAATGGGGCTAGGATGTAAACGTGTTTCTGCTTCAAAGGAAAGCAGCTAGGAGAAAGTTTCTTTTGCCAGTGTGTGAGGGAGCTAGAAAGCTACAGAATGGTGCAGGGGATTCCAGGCTAGGCCATTCCTGGCTGGGTCTATAAGCAGAAGGAATGCTTTTTCTAAACGGCATTTCTATGGTTCTTCAATGGGGCTAGGATGTAAACGTGTTTCTGCTTCAAAGGAAAGCAGCTAGGAGAAAGTTTCTTTTGCCAGTGTGTGAGGGAGCTGGAAAGCTACAGAATGGTGCAGGGGATTCCAGGCTAGGCCATTCCTGGCTGGGTATATAAGCAGAAGGAGTGCTTTTTCTAAAGGGCATTTCTATGGCTCTTCAAAGGGGCTAGGATGTAAAAGTGTTTCTGCTTCAAAGGAAAGCAGCTAGGAGAAAGTTTCTTTTGCCAGTGTGTGAGGGAGCTGGAAAGCTACAGAATGATGGAAGGGATTCCAGGCTAGGCCGTTCCTGGCTGGGTCTATAAGCAGAAGGAGTGCTTTTTCTAAACGGCATTTCTATGGTTCTTCAATAGGGCTAGGACGTAAACGTGTTTCTGCTTCAAAGGAAAGCAGCTAGGAGAAAGTTTCTTTTGCCAGTGTGTGAGGGAGCTGGAAAGCTGTAGAATGGTGCAGGGGATTCCAGGCTAGGCCATTCCTGGCTGGGTATATAAGCAGAAGGAGTGCTTTTTGTAAACCGAATTTCTATGGTTCTTCAATGGGGCTAGGATGTGAACGTGTTTCTGCTTCAAAGGAAAGCAGCAAGGAGAAAGTTTCTTTTGCCAGTGTGTGAGGGAGCTGGAAAGCTGCAGAATGGTGCAGGGGATTCCAGGCTAGGCCATTCCTGGCTGGGTCTATAAGCAGAATGAGTGCTTTTTGTATACCGAATTTCTATGGTTCTTCAATGGGGCTAGGATATAAACGTGTTTCTGCTTCAAAGGAAAGCAGCTAGGAGAAAGTTTCTTTTGCCAGTGTGTGAGGGAGCTGGAAAGCTACAGAATGATGGAAGGGATTCCAGGCTAGGCCATTCCTGGCTGGGTCTATAAGCAGAAGGATTGCTTTTTCTAAACCGAATTTCTATGGTTCTTCAATGGGGCTAGGATGTAAACGTGTTTCTGCTTCAAAGGAAAGCAGCTAGAAGAAAGTTTCTTTTGCCAGTGTGTGAGGGAGCTGGAAAGCTACAGAATGGTGCAGGGGATTCCAGGCTAGGCCATTCCTGGCTGGGTATATAAGCAGAAGGAGTGCTTTTTCTAACCGGCATTTCTATGGTTCTTCAATGGGGCTAGGACGTAAACGTGTTTCTGCTTCAAAGGAAAGCAGCTAGGAGAAAGTTTCTTTTGCCAGTGTGTGACGAGGCGGGAAAGCTGCAGAATGGTGTAGGGGATTCCAGGCTAGGTCATTCCTGACTGGGTCTATAAGCAGAAGGAGTGCTTTTTCTAAATGGCATTTCTATGGTTCTTCAATGGGGCTAGGATGTAAACGTGTTTCTGCTTCAAAGGAAAGCAGCTAGGAGAAAGTTTCTTTTGCCAGTGTGTGAGGGAGCTGGAAAGCTACAGAATGGTGCAGGGGATTCCAGGCTAGGCCATTCCTGGCTGGGTATATAAGCAGAATGAGTGCTTTTTGTAAACCGAATTTCTATGGTTCTTCAATGGGGCTAGGATGTAAACGTGTTTCTGCTTCAAAGGAAAGCAGCTAGGAGAAAGTTCCTTTTGCCAGTGTGTGACGCAGCTGGAAAGCTGCAGAATGGTGTAGGGGATTCCAGGCTAGGTCATTCCTGGCTGGGTCTATAAGCAGAAGGAGTGCTTTTCCTAAACGGCATTTCTATGGTTCTTCAATGGGGCTAGGATGTAAACGTGTTTCTGCTTCAAAGGAAAGCAGCTAGGAGAAAGTTTCTTTTGCCAGTGTGTGACGCAACTGGAAAGCTGCAGAATGGTGTAGGGGATTCCAGGCTAGGTCATTCCTGACTGGGTCTAATAGCAGAAGGAGTGCTTTTTGCAAAGCGAATTTCTATGGTTCTTCAATAGGGATAGGATGTAAACGTGTTTCTGCTTCAAAGGAAAGCAGCTAGGAGAAAGTTTCTTTTGCCAGTGTGTGACGCAGCTGGAAAGCTGCAGAATGGTGTAGGGGATTCCAGGCTAGGCCATTTCTGGCTGGGTATATAAGCAGAATGAGTGCTTTTTGTATACCGAATTTCTATGGTTCTTCAATGGGGCTAGGATGTGAACGTGTTTCTGCTTCAAAGGAAAGCAGCTAGGAGAAAGTTTCTTTTGCCAGTGTGTGACGCAGCTGGAAAGCTGCAGAATGGTGTAGGGGATTCCAGGCTAGGTCATTCCTGGCTGGGTCTATAAGCAGAATGAGTGCTTTTTGTAAACCGAATTTCTATGGTTCTTCAATGGGGCTAGGATGTAAACGTGTTTCTGCTTCAAAGGAAAGCAGCTAGGAGAAAGTTTCTTTTGCCAGTGTGTGAGGGAGCTGGAAAGCTACAGAATGGTGCAGGGGATTCCAGGCTAGGCCATTCCTGGCTGGGTATATAAGCAGAATGAGTGCTTTTTGTAAACCGAATTTCTATGGTTCTTCAATGGGGCTAGGATGTAAACGTGTTTCTGCTTCAAAGGAAAGCAGCTAGGAGAAAGTTTCTTTTGCCAGTGTGTGAGGGAGCTGGAAAGCTACAGAATGATGGAAGGGATTCCAGGCTAGGCCGTTCCTGGCTGGATCTATAAGCAGAAGGAGTGCTTTTTCTTAACGGCATTTCTATGGTTCTTCAATGGGGCTAGGATGTAAACGTGTTTCTGCTTCAAAGGAAAGCAGCTAGGAGAAAGTTTCTTTTGCCAGTGTGTGAGGGAGCTGGAAAGCTACAGAATGGTGCAGGGGATTCCAGGCTAGGCCATTCCTGGCTGGGTATATAAGCAGAAGGAGTGCTTTTTCTAAAGGGCATTTCTATGGCTCTTCAAAGGGGCTAGGATGTAAAAGTGTTTCTGCTTCAAAGGAAAGCAGCTAGGAGAAAGTTTCTTTTGCCAGTGTGTGAGGGAGCTGGAAAGCTACAGAATGATGGAAGGGATTCCAGGCTAGGCCGTTCCTGGCTGGGTCTATAAGCAGAAGGAGTGCTTTTTCTAAACGGCATTTCTATGGTTCTTCAATAGGGCTAGGACGTAAACGTGTTTCTGCTTCAAAGGAAAGCAGCTAGGAGAAAGTTTCTTTTGCCAGTGTGTGAGGGAGCTGGAAAGCTGTAGAATGGTGCAGGGGATTCCAGGCTAGGCCATTCCTGGCTGGGTATATAAGCAGAAGGAGTGCTTTTTGTAAACCGAATTTCTATGGTTCTTCAATGGGGCTAGGATGTGAACGTGTTTCTGCTTCAAAGGAAAGCAGCAAGGAGAAAGTTTCTTTTGCCAGTGTGTGAGGGAGCTGGAAAGCTGCAGAATGGTGCAGGGGATTCCAGGCTAGGCCATTCCTGGCTGGGTCTATAAGCAGAATGAGTGCTTTTTGTATACCGAATTTCTATGGTTCTTCAATGGGGCTAGGATATAAACGTGTTTCTGCTTCAAAGGAAAGCAGCTAGGAGAAAGTTTCTTTTGCCAGTGTGTGAGGGAGCTGGAAAGCTACAGAATGATGGAAGGGATTCCAGGCTAGGCCATTCCTGGCTGGGTCTATAAGCAGAAGGAGTGCTTTTTCTAAACCGAATTTCTATGGTTCTTCAATGGGGCTAGGATGTAAACGTGTTTCTGCTTCAAAGGAAAGCAGCTAGAAGAAAGTTTCTTTTGCCAGTGTGTGAGGGAGCTGGAAAGCTACAGAATGGTGCAGGGGATTCCAGGCTAGGCCATTCCTGGCTGGGTATATAAGCAGAAGGAGTGCTTTTTCTAACCGGCATTTCTATGGTTCTTCAATGGGGCTAGGATGTAAACGTGTTTCTGCTTCAAAGGAAAGCAGCTAGGAGAAAGTTTCTTTTGCCAGTGTGTGAGGGAGCTGGAAAGCTACAGAATGATGGAAGGGATTCCAGGCTAGGCCGTTCCTGGCTGGGTCTATAAGCAGAAGGAGTGCTTTTTCTAAACGGCATTTCTATGGTTCTTCAATAGGGCTAGGACGTAAACGTGTTTCTGCTTCAAAGGAAAGCAGCTAGGAGAAAGTTTCTTTTGCCAGTGTGTGAGGGAGCTGGAAAGCTGCAGAATGGTGCAGGGGATTCCAGGCTAGGCCATTCCTGGCTGGGTATATAAGCAGAATGAGTGCTTTTTGTATACCGAATTTCTATGGTTCTTCAATGGGGCTAGGATGTAAACGTGTTTCTGCTTCAAAGGAAAGCAGCTAGGAGAAAGTTTCTTTTGCCAGTGTGTGACGAGGCGGGAAAGCTGCAGAATGGTGTAGGGGATTCCAGGCTAGGTCATTCCTGACTGGGTCTATAAGCAGAAGGAGTGCTTTTTCTAAATGGCATTTCTATGGTTCTTCAATGGGGCTAGGATGTAAACGTGTTTCTGCTTCAAAGGAAAGCAGCTAGGAGAAAGTTTCTTTTGCCAGTGTGTGAGGGAGCTGGAAAGCTACAGAATGGTGCAGGGGATTCCAGGCTAGGCCATTCCTGGCTGGGTATATAAGCAGAATGAGTGCTTTTTGTAAACCGAATTTCTATGGTTCTTCAATGGGGCTAGGATGTAAACGTGTTTCTGCTTCAAAGGAAAGCAGCTAGGAGAAAGTTCCTTTTGCCAGTGTGTGACGCAGCTGGAAAGCTGCAGAATGGTGTAGGGGATTCCAGGCTAGGTCATTCCTGGCTGGGTCTATAAGCAGAAGGAGTGCTTTTCCTAAACGGCATTTCTATGGTTCTTCAATGGGGCTAGGATGTAAACGTGTTTCTGCTTCAAAGGAAAGCAGCTAGGAGAAAGTTTCTTTTGCCAGTGTGTGACGCAACTGGAAAGCTGCAGAATGGTGTAGGGGATTCCAGGCTAGGTCATTCCTGACTGGGTCTAATAGCAGAAGGAGTGCTTTTTGCAAAGCGAATTTCTATGGTTCTTCAATAGGGATAGGATGTAAACGTGTTTCTGCTTCAAAGGAAAGCAGCTAGGAGAAAGTTTCTTTTGCCAGTGTGTGACGCAGCTGGAAAGCTGCAGAATGGTGTAGGGGATTCCAGGCTAGGCCATTTCTGGCTGGGTATATAAGCAGAATGAGTGCTTTTTGTATACCGAATTTCTATGGTTCTTCAATGGGGCTAGGATGTAAACGTGTTTCTGCTTCAAAGGAAAGCAGCTAGGAGAAAGTTTCTTTTGCCAGTGTGTGAGGGAGCTGGAAAGCTACAGAATGGTGCAGGGGATTCCAGGCTAGGCCATTCCTGGCTGGGTATATAAGCAGAAGGAGTGCTTTTTGTAAACCGAATTTCTATGGTTCTTCAATGGGGCTAGGATGTGAACGTGTTTCTGCTTCAAAGGAAAGCAGCTAGGAGAAAGTTTCTTTTGCCAGTGTGTGACGCAGCTGGAAAGCTGCAGAATGGTGTAGGGGATTCCAGGCTAGGTCATTCCTGGCTGGGTCTATAAGCAGAATGAGTGCTTTTTGTAAACCGAATTTCTATGGTTCTTCAATGGGGCTAGGATGTAAACGTGTTTCTGCTTCAAAGGAAAGCAGCTAGGAGAAAGTTTCTTTTGCCAGTGTGTGACGCAGCTGGAAAGCTGCAGAATGGTGTAGGGGATTCCAGGCTAGGTCATTCCTGGCTGGGTATATAAGCAGAAGGAGTGCTTTTTGTAAACCGAATTTCTATGGTTCTTCAATGGGGCTAGGATGTAAACGTGTTTCTGCTTCAAAGGAAAGCAGCTAGGAGAAAGTTTCTTTTGCCAGTGTGTGAGGGAGCTGGAAAGCTACAGAATGATGGAAGGGATTCCAGGCTAGGCCGTTCCTGGCTGGATCTATAAGCAGAAGGAGTGCTTTTTCTTAACGGCATTTCTATGGTTCTTCAATGGGGCTAGGATGTAAACGTGTTTCTGCTTCAAAGGAAAGCAGCTAGGAGAAAGTTTCTTTTGCCAGTGTGTGAGGGAGCTAGAAAGCTGCAGAATGGTGCAGGGGATTCCAGGCTAGGCCATTCCTGGCTGGGTCTATAAGCAGAAGGAGTGCTTTTTCTAAAGGGCATTTCTATGGCTCTTCAAAGGGGCTAGGATGTAAAAGTGTTTCTGCTTCAAAGGAAAGCAGCTAGAAGAAAGTTTCTTTTGCCAGTGTGTGAGGGAGCTGGAAAGCTACAGAATGGTGCAGGGGATTCCAGGCTAGGCCATTCCTAGCTGGGTATATAAGCAGAAGGAGTGCTTTTTCTAAAGGGCATTTCTATGGCTCTTCAAAGGGGCTAGGATGTAAACGTGTTTCTGCTTCAAAGGAAAGCAGCTAGGAGAAAGTTCCTTTTGCCAGTGTGTGACGCAGCTGGAAAGCTGCAGAATGGTGTAGGGGATTCCAGGCTAGGTCATTCCTGGCTGGGTCTATAAGCAGAAGGAGTGCTTTTCCTAAACGATATTTCTATGGTTCTTCAATGGGGCTAGGATGTAAACGTGTTTCTGCTTCAAAGGAAAGCAGCTAGGAGAAAGTTTCTTTTGCCAGTGTGTGAGGGAGCTGGAAAGCTACAGAATGATGGAAGGGATTCCAGGCTAGGCCGTTCCTGGCTGGGTCTATAAGCAGAATGAGTGCTTTTTGTATACCGAATTTCTATGTTTCTTCAATGGGGCTAGGATGTAAACGTGTTTCTGCTTCAAAGGAAAGCAGCTAGGAGAAAGTTTCTTTTGCCAGTGTGTGAGGGAGCTGGAAAGCTACAGAATGGTGCAGGGGATTCCAGGCTAGGCCATTCCTGGCTGGGTATATAAGCAGAAGGAGTGCTTTTTGTAAACCGAATTTCTATGGTTCTTCAATGGGGCTAGGATGTGAACGTGTTTCTGCTTCAAAGGAAAGCAGCAAGGAGAAAGTTTCTTTTGCCAGTGTGTGAGGGAGCTGGAAAGCTGCAGAATGGTGCAGGGGATTCCAGGCTAGGCCATTCCTGGCTGGGTCTATAAGCAGAATGAGTGCTTTTTGCATACCGAATTTCTATGGTTCTTCAATGGGGCTAGGATATAAACGTGTTTCTGCTTCAAAGGATAGCAGCTAGGAGAAAGTTTCTTTTGCCAGTGTGTGAGGGAGCTGGAAAGCTACAGAATGATGGAAGGGATTCCAGGCTAGGCCGTTCCTGGCTGGGTCTATAAGCAGAAGGAGTGCTTTTTCTAAACCGAATTTCTATGGTTCTTCAATGGGGCTAGGATGTAAACGTGTTTCTGCTTCAAAGGAAAGCAGCTAGGAGAAAGTTTCTTTTGCCAGTGTGTGAGGGAGCTGGAAAGCTACAGAATGATGGAAGGGATTCCAGGCTAGGCCGTTCCTGGCTGGGTCTATAAGCAGAAGGAGTGCATTTTCTAAACGGCATTTCTATGGTTCTTCAATAGGGCTAGGATGTAAATGTGTTTCTGCTTCAAAGGAAAGCAGCTAGGAGAAAGTTTCTTTTGCCAGTGTGTGACGCAGCTGGAAAGCTGCAGAATGGTGTAGGGGATTCCAGGCTAGGTCATTCCTGACTGGGTCTATAAGCAGAAGGAATGCTTTTTGCAAAGCGAATTTCTATGGTTCTTCAATAGGGATAGGATGTAAACGTGTTTCTGCTTCAAAGGAAAGCAGCTAGGAGAAAGTTTCTTTTGCCAGTGTGTGACGCAACTGGAAAGCTGCAGAATGGTGTAGGGGATTCCAGGCTAGGTCATTCCTGACTGGGTCTATAAGCAGAAGGAGTGCTTTTTGCAAAGCGAATTTCTATGGTTCTTCAATGGGGCTAGGATGTAAACGTGTTTCTGCTTCAAAGGAAAGCAGCTAGGAGAAAGTTTCTTTTGCCAGTGTGTGAGGGAGCTGGAAAGCTACAGAATGGTGCAGGGGATTCCAGGCTAGGCCATTCCTGGCTGGGTCTATAAGCAGAAGGAGTGCTTTTTGTAAACCGAATTTCTATGGTTCTTCAATGGGGCTAGGATGTGAACGTGTTTCTGCTTCAAAGGAAAGCAGCTAGGAGAAAGTTTCTTTTGCCAGTGTGTGAGGGAGCTGGAAAGCTGCAGAATGGTGCAGGGGATTCCAGGCTAGGCCATTCCTGGCTGGGTCTATAAGCAGAATGAGTGCTTTTTGTAAACCGAATTTCTATGGTTCTTCAATGGGGCTAGGATGTAAACGTGTTTCTGCTTCAAAGGAAAGCAGCTAGGAGAAAGTTTCTTTTGCCAGTGTGTGAGGGAGCTGGAAAGCTACAGAATGGTGCAGGGGATTCCAGGCTAGGCCATTCCTGGCTGGGTATATAAGCAGAATGAGTGCTTTTTTTAAACCGAATTTCTATGGTTCTTCAATGGGGCTAGGATGTAAACGTGTTTCTGCTTCAAAGGAAAGCAGCTAGGAGAAAGTTTCTTTTGCCAGTGTGTGAGGGAGCTGGAAAGCTACAGAATGATGGAAGGGATTCCAGGCTAGGCCGTTCCTGGCTGGATCTATAAGCAGAAGGAGTGCTTTTTCTTAACGGCATTTCTATGGTTCTTCAATGGGGCTAGGATGTAAACGTGTTTCTGCTTCAAAGGAAAGCAGCTAGGAGAAAGTTTCTTTTGCCAGTGTGTGACGAGGCTGGAAAGCTGCAGAATGGTGTAGGGGATTCCAGGCTAGGTCATTCCTGACTGGGTCTATAAGCAGAAGGAGTGCTTTTCCTAAACGGCATTTCTATGGTTCTTCAATGGGGCTAGGATGTAAACGTGTTTCTGCTTCAAAGGAAAGCAGCTAGGAGAAAGTTTCTTTTGCCAGTGTGTGAGGGAGCTGGAAAGCTGCAGAATGGCGCAGGGGATTCCAGGCTAGGCCATTCCTGGCTGGGTATATAAGCAGAATGAGTGCTTTTTGTATACCGAATTTCTATGTTTCTTCAATGGGGCTAGGATGTAAACGTGTTTCTGCTTCAAAGGAAAGCAGCTAGGAGAAAGTTTCTTTTGCCAGTGTGTGAGGGAGCTGGAAAGCTACAGAATGGTGCAGGGGATTCCAGGCTAGGCCATTCCTGGCTGGGTATATAAGCAGAAGGAGTGCTTTTTGTAAACCGAATTTCTATGGTTCTTCAATGGGGCTAGGATGTAAACGTGTTTCTGCTTCAAAGGAAAGCAGCTAGGAGAAAGTTTCTTTTGCCAGTGTGTGAGGGAGCTGGAAAGCTGCAGAATGGTGCAGGGGATTCCAGGCTAGGCCATTCCTGGCTGGGTCTATAAGCAGAATGAGTGCTTTTTGTATACGGAATTTCTATGGTTCTTCAATGGGGCTAGGATGTAAACGTGTTTCTGCTTCAAAGGAAAGCAGCTAGGAGAAAGTTTCTTTTGCCAGTGTGTGAGGGAGCTGGAAAGCTACAGAATGGTGCAGGGGATTCCAGGCTAGGCCATTCCTGGCTGGGTATATAAGCAGAATGAGTGCTTTTTCTGAACCGAATTTCTATGGTTCTTCAATGGGGCTAAGATGTAAACGTGTTTCTGCTTCAAAGGAAAGCAGCTAGGAGAAAGTTTCTTTTGCCAGTGTGTGAGGGAGCTGGAAAGCTACAGAATGATGGAAGGGATTCCAGGCTAGGCCGTTCCTGGCTGGGTCTATAAGCAGAAGGAGTGCTTTTTCTAAACGGCATTTCTATGGTTCTTCAATAGGGCTAGGATGTAAATGTGTTTCTGCTTCAAAGGAAAGCAGCTAGGAGAAAGTTTCTTTTGCCAGTGTGTGACGCAGCTGGAAAGCTGCAGAATGGTGTAGGGGATTCCAGGCTAGGTCATTCCTGACTGGGTCTATAAGCAGATGTGCTAGTTTGAAGCAAGCTGGAATGTTTTGGTAACAGAACTAGATAACGGGCAGTGAAATGAAAAACAATTGTGTCTACTTCTCTCACAGTTACGCTGAGAACTCTGGGAAGAAGAAAGTCTTATTCTCCATTTTGTCTCTCACTCTTGCTTTTGCCTTGGACCTGGTCACATCTCATTAACCCTGCTCCTACTAACCTTGCTCCCTAACCTCTTGGCCGCACCTCTCTTCTTCCTGAGAACTGGGGTAAGGTTGAGAGGGCCGGGGGGAGGTGTTGGGGTGGTTTGAGAGTCCCTCCTGGGGACTCAGGTTTCTGGGAGGGGAGTTGTGCTTTTGTATTGTTTATCATTTGTATATTTCTGTATATAATTGTATATAACTGTATATATTGTAAATAGCTGCTTGTAAATTCTGCTAGCTGTAAATAAATTGCTTCATCTATATTCCCAGGGTCCGTCTGAGTTAGCTGGGGCAAATTCAAAAGTGTGGGAGGGGCGGGGTAACCCCCAAACCATCACATTTTTTAATTGGCGCCCAACGTGGGGCTAGATATTTCAGTGAGTGGAAATTAGCTCTGGGAATTAAGATGAAGCTAATCAAGCAGCTATTGTATTTGGTTGGTGCATTGCTATGGTCTGGTTTTGTTTTCTTGGCATTTAGTTGGTTAAAAGGCCAAATTGTTGCTTATTTCTTTGATCTGGCCTATAATAAGGCTAAAGCTAAGGTTTCAGATATGTTCTGGAGCTGGGGTGATTTTATTCTTGGTTATGCTGGTTTTAATATCTCTGAGAATATTACCAAGGACATTACAGGAGCTCTGGTCAATAATGTGACAATCAATGGAAATTCTGCTTTGAATATGGCTCTAATGAGAGTTATTCAGCCTAAGACAGGAATCCCAACTGTTTGCATAGGTACATGCTCGTGTAAAACTGTTTTTCTTCTCACAATTTTTAATATTTGCCTCATGATTTTAATATTCATATTAATTTTGGCATTATTGGTGAAAAATTCTAAACCAGCTTCTATAAGAACTAGGAAAAATTCTGTGTCTCAGAAGCAGTCTCTTTCACAGCAAAACAAGGGAACACAGTTATCGGCTTCCCCCTTGCCAGCCTCTCCACCCTCCTCTGTAGGTTCTGGGAACACAGCCAGCGTTCCCGCCACTAATGTAAACAATGATAAGGATAACCAAAACAAGCCACAGAGTTTAGCAGGAGCCTCAGGAGCACAGGCAGGTACCCAAAATCAGAATGTTCCCAGCAAAAATGATAACACCTCAGGGATGGCAGGCATCCCAGCAGGACAGGCAAATAATCCCACTAATGCTAATGCTAATGCTGGTAACACTAGCCCAGTCAGTCCAAATCCTAATGACACCAGTTCAGCCAATTCGAACCCCCAGCCAGCAGACCAGAACCAAAATCCTCCTGTTAAAAGCAAGGCAGATTTGAACTCACAAGCTCCAGGTTAGACCCCTAAGGATTCAAACCCTTCAGGTCAGACTCCTAAAAATTCAAATCCTCCAGCAGACACATCCAAGTCTGTTGCTGCTCAGGCCTTTCTGGCACCTGCTAAGGCAAAAGCTAAGACAAAGAGTGGTTCGCAGGAGGATGTAAGAGATGGGACCTCTGGTGATCAGCAGCAAGAGGAGGAAGAGGAGGCAGTTAGTCTGCGAGACCTTGTAGATGTGCTGAGACAACAATACTCAAGTGAGAGGAGTGCTGTGAGGTTAGCTGCCAGGAGAGAGGATGGTTCCAATGAGTTTAGGAATGCTATGAGGAAGATTGTGTTAGGCCAGGCACCACCAGAACAACAGGAAGAGGAGGAGGAAGATGACATCCAAGGCTCCAAGGATCCACTCAGAGAGGTCAGGGAAGTTAGGAAGGAATACACAAGGGAATCAGGTGAGCCAATCCTAAGCTGGCTAGTGAGATGCCGTGGCATTGGTGCTAATGCTCTGCAGGTAGGAGACAAGTCTGCCAAGCAGCTGGGACCACTCACTAAGGAGAGTGGAGTGGACAAACACCTAGCAAGTCCTCTTGGTAGGGTTAGCTTGTGGACACGCCTTTTGTTGGCTGTGGCTATGAGATATCCTTCCCGAGATGATTTGCCATGGGCTGCCAAGAAGTGGAACACCGTTGAGCAGGGAATTAAGCTTCTGAAGGAGTTTGCTGTGAAGGAAGTGCTTTATGGAGATCATGGCACTCATGAGCCTGATGATATTCCTTTGGGAACAGGTCTCATGAAGAAGCTGATTAAGCTTGCTCCTTCATCCTATGCTAACATCTTGGCCAGTAAGTTTCTAGCAAGGAGTGATAATGGAAGATCTTTCACTGTTGGTGAATTCACTGACCAGCTCAGACAGATAGAGGACAGCTTGTCACACTCTGGCCTAGTCTCTGCCATAAAAACTCTAGGTACAGAGATAAGAGATGGCATCAAAGAGAGCATGAAAGAACTGAAGGAGGATCTTACAACCTCAATTTCCAATTTGGTAAAGGATACCATTCCTGCATCATCTGAATGGGTGCATGTTTCTGCAGTCAGGAACAGACGCCCACCTCCTGCAAGGCAATTCCAGCCCAGGAGGAGACAAATTCCACCCAGACAGCAGCAATCACGTGCGTCACTGTGGATACTTCTGCGTGACACATACGGGGAGAACATGAACAAATGGGATGGTAAACCTACTTCAGCTCTTTCAAAGAGGGTTAGGGATCTGCAGAGTGGCAGAAACAGAGGCAGCAATGCCAGGAAAGTAGCTGTCACTTCTTCAGCTCCTGAGAGCAACTGCAATTGTTCCAACAGTTGCAGTTCCTCTCACAACACCACCAATCATTGTGTACACCCCACATGCCATGTTCGGCATTAGGGGTGCCCTGCCTCCA